>NW_019154117.1:16639436-16693536 GCF_002288905.1 Enhydra lutris kenyoni | reverse complement strand
GGGAGGGAGAGAGAGCAAGCACAGGCAGACAGAATGGCAGGCAGAGGGAGAAGCAGGCTCCCTGATGAGCAAGGAGCCCGATGTGGGACTCGATCCCAGGACGCTGGGATCATGACCTGAGCCGAAGGCAGCTGCTTAACCAACTGAGCCACCCAGGTGTCCCCCATGGTCGATTCTTAATGTATATTTGGTAAATTAATCTTATCACTACTATCATCATGAAAGTCAGACCAACTACTTATTAACTCCAGTGAGTATTTTTTTTTAAAGATTTTATTTATTTATTTGACAGAGAGAGATCACAAGTAGGCAGAGAGGCAGGCAGAGAGAGAGGAGGAGGAAGCAGGCTCCCTGCCGAGCAGAGAGCCCGATGTGGGACTCGATCCCAGGACCCTGAGATCATGACCTGAGCTGAAGGCAGGGGCTTAACTCACTGAGCCACCCAGGCGCCGCTCCAGTGAATATTTTGAGGGAGACCTTCTACATTCTCTTTTTCAAATCAAGTCAAAGCACAGTTCTCCCCCTTGAAACACTCCCCCACAGGCTCTAATTTGCAGTTACCTTGTACCCCTCCTGCTTAACCGACACCACCTCTCCTCCCCCTTCCCACTTAACCCTGCCCTCAATACCGTCATCAATGTCCAGTTGTTTCATATATGTGAGTCCTGTCTTCCTAAAGCTCAACTCCACCAAGAGCTCCTGATTGCTTACCAAGTTCTGGGCACTGTGCCAGGTTCTGGAAAGGAAATAGTAGCCGCCTCACAGAATCGAGTAGTAGATACTGATACATGATGTGAAAAACTGTACACACGGAGCATCTAGGTGGCAGAGAGGTGAGACTGATTCATCTTCAAGGTAGTCAAGGGAGACCACCCAAGAGAGGTTTTAAGAAGGGAACATGATTTTAAAGGAGGGTTGGAAACTTTCAATTGGTCAAGGCGAGGGAAGAATATGCTAAGGAGAGTGAACCATGTGTTCCCAAGGACAGGAAGTGCCAGCATGTGGTCCCGGGGAACTCAGAAGCAATTCAGGACAGATGGGGAATCTGAGAAATAAGGAGGGGTGGGCACTGGTTGGTGAGAGAGCAGTGGCTGTCTTGCAAAGTTTTGAATGTCAAAGTCAGCATGAATGGTGGGGAGCTCTGGATGCAATGGCCTGGTGGACCAGAGATCTGGTGGATCTTTGCTAAAGGGATAGGAGGTAAATTGGGAGAAAAAAAGACTGAAGTTCAGCAAAATTCAAGAGGAAGCAGGAAAGGTCCAGATGAGAGAGACTGGGAACCTAACTGAGTCAGTGATGGTGGGGCTGACAGATGGTTTGGACTGCTCTTCAGGAAGAAGTTTCATGACAGCTATGACTAGCTCCAGTCATTGGAGGTAGATGGATACAAAGGAAAAACAGCACTCTTAACAAACAGCATTGTTGGGGCGCCTGGGTGGCTCAGTGGGTTAAAGCCTCTGCCTTCGGCTCAGGTCATGATCCCAGGGTCCTGGGATTGAGCCCCGCATTGGGCTCTCTGCTCAGCAGGGAGCCTGCCTCCCTCTCTCTTTCTCTGCCTGCCTCTCTGCCTACTTGTGATCTCTGTCTGTCAAATAAATAAAAATCTTTAAAACAAACAAACAGCATTGTTTTGTGTCTCTTACTTGGTAAATCATAATACCAGGCCCACAATGGGCTCAGAAATAGGCTGTGAATAAGCCAGTCCCCATCGCATTTATCTGGTCTTGATTTAATTTTGGGTCCAATTTTAAAAATTGCTGTCTATGAACTGGAACTTTCCAAGCCCTCGCTCAGCCTCTTGGTGCTTTTCCAGTCTATAAGGATCCTTTCAATATTTCCAAGTTATTTGCAAACAGAAAACCAAAAAGTGAGTTTGTTTTCCAAGCACATATTTATCTTTTAGACAGTTGTTAGCACAGTGTTCAAAAGAAGCCCGAGGATAAGGCGGCATGACCAAGAACAAGGAAGGAAAGATGTCAAACTGTACCAACACACAGCACAGGCCTTTTTTGGGGAGGCTCACACAAGGTAACAACACAATTTTTCTTGGTATTCAAGGTCATCTCAACCTCATTGAATCTTTAACTGTGCATCATAAACACAGATTTTTCTTGGAAAACCATTTCCAGGCTACACAAAGAGATGTACAACTCAGTCTATCAGGGCTTCAGAATTACCAGGGAAGAAAACCAACACAGAACGAATGAAATTACTCGTGCTTAGTCTACACTCTGTAATCACACGGGAAGGGATAAAGAAGTCTCCCATTCATATGATGGCTATCCTGCATCCATTTTTATTTTCTAAGAATCAAAAAGGGCACTATCAGAACTTCAGATGATAGATTTGGAAGGGATGATTTTAAATGATCAAAACTGTTGGAAGCATATCAAGTGTGTATCAATACACATGGTTCTTAAGGATTTTTTTTTTGAGATGAGTTCAGCAGTCTGTAGTCTGTTGGCCAGTCTGGCCCATTACCTGATTTTGAACTTCCCCAAGCTAAGAATGGTTTTACCTTTATAAGTTCTGGAAGAAAAAAAAAATCAAAAAACAGTATTTCATGATATGTGGAAATTGCCTTAAATCCAAATTTCAGCACCCATAAATAAAGTTTAATTGGAATGTGGCCCACTTATTTGTTCTGAATTGGCTGCATTAGTGCCTATGGCCAAGTTGATCGTTGCGCAAAGCCTTAAATATTTACTATCTGGCCCTTTCCAGAGAAAAGTTTGCCAACCTTTGTTTTAAGAAACATGGAGGCCTTCAGTACTCTGAAGGCTTCTTCACAGAAATTTCCTGTGTCAGTGATATATTATGTTAAAAGAAAAGAAAAATGCATGAATTTAGTAAAGATAATATAGTTGCCATATCATGAAATAAAATAACCACCCTTTTATACTGTATTTAGGTTGCTTCTTATTTTATGCCAGTATAGCATAGCTATTAAGAATATGCCCATCAGGGTCATTCTTTTTGCTGGAATCCCTATTAGCTTTCTGTGACCTTGGGCTATTTACTTAACCTCTCAAAAGTCTTAGGTTTCCTATAAAAACAGGGTAATAACAGTACCAACCCCATGATGTCCTGATATTAAGTGGAGTGACTTTTTTCTTAAAGGAATTATCTCAATACCTATAGGAGGTGTGTGATAAATTTTTTTATGAGCAGCATTGTTGTCTGAAAATGTCTTTTGTGTGTGTGTGATCCCCTCCCAGCACTGCCTGTAACTTCCGCTTGGACAAGAAAATCTGCAAAAACCGGCTTATGTAATTTCACATGGTAAGAGCCCCTCTCTCTCTGTTACTATTGGTAGAAAATGGCCCAGTGCACAAATCTGAACCTGTACTTGACAAGAGAGTGGACCAAGGAGAGCCTAGGATGTCTAGAAATGGATCTTAGCGGTAGAGAGTGCTAGAAGGTTGGGATAACACTTGCGAGCAGGGCGTTGGGATTTTCCATGTTAGAATCCTTTCCAACTTTTTCTACTGTGAGTTCTCAGGTCCATGACAGGCTGTCAATGAACGCTAAAAAGTTGTTTGTTTGTTTTTCCAGAGTGGATGCAGTTCTTGTCATTTTACCCCAATTTATGTTAGGTTAACTCTACCATTTTTCTCTATTACTTGATGTCTTAGTGGGTGTTTCCCACCACAGAAGCTCTTAGAAAACTATGAGGGTATAATGCTGCAATTCTTGGAAATGTAATGATTTCTGTCCTGCTGGCTTGCTGCTACCTATGTTCTGCCTGAACTTGCTCGTCCCTAGAACAGACTGGCTGTGGATTCCTGCAGAAGAACCAGAGCCCAGCGAGCACAGGGCTCCTTGGCTCTGATGCTGGCTCTCTTTTCTTTCCTCATCTCCAAGTAGGTTGGGAACCCCCTTAGCACAGGTAGTATCATCTTCTCCTCAGGGGCAGTCTGGAGGGGACTGATAAGTAGCAGGAGGAGGAGGACCCTCTTTAGATGACCCAAAAAGAACCAACCTTTGCCTAAAGATGACACTAACAGGGGAGGAAAATTTCCTGAGACAAACAACTCTTTTGTCTCCCCATCCCCCACCCCCCAACTCATTTACAGAAATACCAGAATCCCAGAAGGCAGCAAGTATCTCCACAGGATAGCTGAGAAACAGAATTCCTAGAGGTCCACTTTTTTTAAAAAATCTCATGAAATGTACAAATCTCACTTTTTTTTACTTCCTGTATTTTGATTTATTATTTTGAGGGAAATCTCTCTGAATTTTATCCTTGTTCCTCAGAACTGAGTTTAACCACTCAAAAGAAGAACAAATTATTTCAGCATTCTTACATACTCTAGTTGGACTCATGGTTAAGAGACAAAGACAAACACCCACACATCAGCCCACTGTGTGGGGATAAAACCCCCAAACTATAACACTCACATGAATGCCTGTGAGTGGAATGGGGCAGGGTTGGGGGGAACTCTTGTGTACTGGTAGGAGTAACTCTCATCATCGTATTCCAACTCATCTTCATCTTCATCATCTAGAAGCCCATACTTAAATTTCCGGTAAACAGTGCCATCTTGGCCCATGTAGACGATGTCATCATCATCCTCCTCATCATAGTCCTGGTCCCTGTACTCAATCACCTGATCCTCTTCAAAACTGGTGTTTTCATGATGGCTGCTCTTATAGGAAACATAGGACATGCTAGGGTTGGCCAGCTTCTCATAGCCAGCCTTCGCCACTGGCTGGACTCGGCCCCGTGATTTCCTCCAGACGATCACAGCTGCCCCGAGCAGAAGCACCAGCATAATGGAGGAGGTGATGAACAGGGCTATCTTGGTATGTTCACTGGCAGGCCCAATGTCACTTGCTTGAAAGATACACTCCTCTGTTGGAAGAAGATCCCAGAGAAGAGCAGAGCAGGGAAGCATGGGAGAGAAGAAAAGCAATGAGGAAAACTAGTTTCTGAAGTAAAAAGCTTTGCTTTATCTTCAAAAACTAAAATGGCAGAATCATTACCTCTGATTTTCCTAGAGGGCACAACACTCTACAGAATTGTACCATGTATCTCCTGAGAGTCCCAGTTTGTGTCTGACGAGTTCAACAAACCCTTCCAGGCTGAAGATCAGTTTGAGACATAGAGTCCCCTCACACCTCATGAGTCAGTCGCCAGGTATCCAACCCGACCAATCGATTCTTCTATTTCCTTCTTAATAAAATACTCCATCTTGGGCTGTGCTTCAGTTACTGCTAAATGCTCTATTTTTTGTTTCAACTCTGACTTTCTCTAAGACTGATTCCTTTCCTCAGGTACCCTTCAACCTGGTCCAAATTCAAGGGCAGAGAAGATTATAAAACCATTGACTTTTTTTTTTTTTAAAGTAGTCTCTATGCCTAACATGGGGCTCAAACTCACAACCCCGAGATCAAGAATCACTTGTTCTACCTGACTGAGCCAGTCAGGTGCCCCCAAACCATTGACTTTTAGAGTTGTGGGGGGCCTTAGAAATTAATTAGGTCAGACTTCTGGAGAAGATGGTGGAGTATCCCATCTAGATAACATCCACATCAATGTAAGTAACCCAGGAAATGACCTGAAGACTGGCAGGACAGACTCTCCACAGCTAAATGTAGAGAAAACGCAGATCAGCTGGAGAATATGATTTGTTTTATTATTTATTACTATTATTATTTTTTAAAGATTTTATTTATTTGTCAGAGAGAGGGAGAGCGAGAAAGTGAGCACAAGGCAAGCAGAGGGAGAAGCAGGCTCCCCGCTGAGCAAGGAGCCCGATGTGGGACTCGATCCCAGGATGCTGGGATCATGACCTGAGCCAAAGGCAGCTGCTTAACCAACTGAGCCACCCAGGCGTCCCTTATTATTATTTTTTAAAGTAGGCTCCACATGCCCAGTGTGGACATCAACATGGGGCTTGAACTCATGACCCTGAGATCAAGACCTGAGCTGATTATCAA
Organism: Enhydra lutris kenyoni; assembly: GCF_002288905.1. Taxonomy (NCBI): domain Eukaryota; kingdom Metazoa; phylum Chordata; class Mammalia; order Carnivora; family Mustelidae; genus Enhydra; species Enhydra lutris. The sequence goes on along the minus strand of NW_019154117.1, from coordinate 16,687,593 downwards.
GATTCTGACGCTCAACCAACTGAGCCACGCAGGGGCCCCTGGAGATTTGTTTTAAATACCAAGTTGAATTACTGTGGTCAATCAGTAGAACTCAATGCGATGATACAAAAAACAAAAACAAAAACAAAAACAAAAAACAACAAACAAAAGAAATTAGGTCATTCTGTTGCTTGACAGTTGAGAAAACTGAGGCCCACAGAAAGGACGAATTGTTGCCTGTCAGAGGTAAAAGCTTGTCTGTAGAGCAATTAAAATTTGAACCCAGGAATCCAGATTGCATGCTAGGGACCAGAGACATTTGGGCATATACTCTGACAACTGTGTTTTTGGGGTCATGCATTCTGTAGCCCTAATCTGATAGGAAGAGACGTAACTTCTTTAAATTCTGACAACCTCGGGCGCCTGGGTGGCTCAGTGGGTTAAAGCCTCTGCCTTCGGCTCAGGTCATGATCCCAGGGTCCTGGGATCGAGCCCCGCGTCGGGCTCTCTGCTCGGCAGGGAGCCTGCTTCCTCCTCTCTCTCTGCCTGCCTCTCTGCCTACTTGTGATCTCTGTCTGTCAAATAAATAAAATATTTAAAAAAAAAATTCTGACAATCAAGTTGAGGGACGGGACTCTTGTATCATAATGACAATTTCTAAAGTTGAGAGCCCTGCCCCCTGTTGTTCCCCTGTTGTCCCCCTGTTGTTCATCCACCAGTGAAAGAGAGTATGAGAGCACCAGGGAAAAAACTAGCAGGCTCTATTGGATGTACAAGTTGAAATACAGGGTAAGTTTTCCGTAAGTGGTTTTTGAACCACCAGGGTCTGCCCCCAGGATTCTTTTATGAGATTCTAGGTGTATTATATATATTAGGCTAATGGATGTAATTCTGCTGCCAATTATTTGAGGGGCCATTATTTTTGCTTATTATGTACTGGCCAATTAGGTCTGATTCACCACCACTCTGTATTTCCCTTTCTTTCTTTCTTTTTTTTTTTTTTTTAATTTATTTATCTGACAGACAGAGATCACAAGTAGGCAGAGCAGCAGGCAGAGAGAGAGGGGGAAGCAGGCTCCCCGCTGAGCAGAGAGCCCAATGCAGGGCTCGATCCCAGGAGCCTGGGATCATGACCCAAGCTGAAGGCAGAGGCCTTAACCCACTGAGCCACCCAGGCGCCCCTCCCTTTCTTTTTGCTAGTGATAAATAAGTTGCCTGTTTTATCCAAACTTTCATCCTCATGGGATTTTTCCCATCAAACAGAATTTCCTCTTCTGACATAATAGCACTCTCATAATTGCCTTTGACGTTAACAATAGCAGCACAGAATTTTTCCCTGGAGGAAATATTAAAGCACCAGAGGGATGGATAAGCAATCTGTGTGTGGTACTTGGAGAGAAATATGGCCTAGGGCAGGAGAATCCATAAAAGATATTTCGAGATTGTTTCAGGTACTAGGGCACCATATGCAATCCTGTCTTTCTCTTCTCCAGGCTTCGGTCTGCAGAGTCAGGGTCAGCCTCTGTGATCTGGTTTCTTTGAAGGAGCAGAGTGTCTCCGTAAAAAAAAATGAGCAGGTAATCAAGAGTATTTAGATTTTTGTAAATTGGTCCCAGGGGGATCTTCAAGTGCCACAGAAAGCCCAGGAAGGCTGATTAAATTGCTGTTAGTTGGACCAGTCGTGGAGAAACTCTGCATCCAGTGTGCACACACTTCTGGTTTCATTTAAAGCCACTGATGTAATGAGGGTTATTACTCTTAGCAGACGTAACGTGGATATTAGGCAATCAGACCCTGACGGTGGTTACGTATGAGAGGCTGTAGAGACCAGGTGTTTGTGGGGGTGGGAAAGCTAAAAGAAGGAAATCATTCGTTTTTGGAAAGATGATTTTAGAATTTAATTGAAAAAGCTAACAAGAAAATTTTTTTAAAAATGGCCAGTAGCAGTTATGGGTCTGAGCTTTACTTCATTTATACATGGACAGGCTCACGTAAATATGATGTCTTTTTGTCAGGCCAGATACATCTGAACCCCAAGGAAATGATCTGCTTCTGGACTAGAGAATGTATTTTAAGAAGAAAAATATATAATAAATAATAAACATATAAATACAAATATTTTATAAATAAATAAATAAATAAATATTTATTTATTTATTTAAGGCAGAATCACTCCATTTGGGATCTTTCTGAGTTTGTGGCCTGTGAAGCCCAAGTACCCATATACATATGGATGGGTTTGGGAGAAGGAGGCAGTTGAGGGCCTGGGAATAGGTAAAAGGAATTTTGTTTCCTTTTAGCCTTTGTTGAATGTTCATTTTTAAAATGCTTTAAGTCAGGGCACCTGGGTGGCTCAGTGGGTTAAAGCCTCTGCCTTCGGCTCAGGTCATGATCCCAGGGTCCTGGGATCGAGCCCTGCATCGGGCTCTCTGCTTGGCAGGGAGCCTGCTTCCCTTCCTCTCTCTCTGCCTGCCTCTCTACCTACTTGTGATCTCTCTCTGTCAAATAAATAAAATCTTTAAAAAAATAAATAAATAAAATGCTTTAAGTCTCTAAGGGGAGCCCTGGACTTGGGCTAACTTCCATAGAATGAGTCTATAGCAGAATCAAGGTAACACTGACATCAGCTTCTTTGATAGTTGATTCTTTTCCTTTTTTTTCCCCCCCAGGAGAGAAGAATAAAAAAGAAGATAGTAAGTTTATAAAAAAGAGATTCTAGGGGCACCTGGGTGGCTCAGTCTGTTAAGGGTCTGACTCTTGATTTCCACTCAGGTCATCATCTCAGGGTCATAAGATTGAGCTCTGAGTCTGGTTCCACGCTCAGTGGGGAGTCTGCATGAGATTCTCCCTCTCCCTCTCCCCTCACTCACATGCCCATGTGTGTGTGTGCACTTTCTCTCTTCTGTAGAATAAAATCTTTTTTAAAAGATGAGATTCTAGGGACGCCTGGGTGGCTCAGTTGGTTAAGCAGCTGCCTTCGGCTCAGGTCATGATCCCAGCGTCCTGGGATCGAGTCCCACATCGGGCTCCTTGCTCATCAGGGAGCCTGCTTCTCCCTCTGCCTCTGCCTGCCATTCTGTCTGCCTGTGCTTGCTCTCTCTCCCTCTCTCTCTCTGACAAATAAATAAATAAAATCTTTAAAAAAAAAAAAGATGAGTTTCTAGACCAACTTGAGTTATCTTAGTGGCGGCATGGTAGTGGAAAGAGTGCAGGCTTTGCAGTCTGAAGGACCTACAGTCTAACTCCAGATGATCCCTTAACATTGTTGTGTACCTGAACATGCTAATCAAACCCTTTGAATCTTGGTCTCCTCATCTGCAAAAGGGGATTAAGAATACCTACTTATAGGGGTGCCTGGCTGGCTCAGTAGATAGAGCATGAGACTCTTGGGGTCATGAGTTAGAGCCCCAGGTTGGGTATAGAGATTCCTTAAAAAATTCTACATAGAGGCACTTGGATGGCTTAGTTGGTTAAGTGGCTGACTCTTGATTTCAGCTCAGATCATGACCTCTGGGTCTTTGGATCAAGCCCCGACTTGGGTTCCACACTCAGCAGGCAGTATGCTTGAAGATTCTGTCTCTCCCTCTCCTTCTGTCCCTCCCCCGACTTGTGCTCTCACACTCTCTTTCTGAAATAAATAAATGTTTAAAAAAAGTTTAAAATTAAAAGGATCTACTTCTATGAGTTGATGGACAGAAAGTTTTAGGGATGGTAAGCACATAGCAGGCACTCAATAAAAAGATCGCTCTATTTGTTCTCCAGAACTTTCTATCCTCTCTCCCCTGTGCTCTCATCCCCTTCTGGAGTCTAGGCCCTTCCTCTGCAGGCTGCTCTTCCTCTCGGCTCACCTGTGGTGTTCCGGCAGTCACAGCAGTCCTGGGCGTTAGAGGAATCGGACCCATTACAGCAGTGTAGGCAACGGCCGTCATCCACAAACAGCACCAAGTTGGCGGGGCACACCGTACAGTTCTTAGTGCCAGGTCCCTTGCATTCCACGCAGCTCTCATCACATTTTTCACAGTTAAACTTCTCCCCCTGGTAAGAACAATTGGGAGATTCTTTTTGAGTGTGGAGGAATCAACAAGGCACTGGATTTCCCAGGTGGGAATTCCATTTTGTCTCCATGAGGAAGGGAGGCATGTGGGGGACAGAAGAAAGACAGCTTGTTCTGGGTCCACTTTCACGGTTTAAGGTGAAAGGCCCACCTGGCTGCACTTGGGGGAAACCACTGCTGGGTCTCTGCTTCTGAGATCCTCTGGTAACAACAGTGGGAGAACAGGCTTCTAGAACCGCTCAAGTTACAGAACAGACAGCTCATGTGCTGTACCTGGTCAAGGACAAGTTGTGTCTGGCTCATTACGAAATGGACCTTCACCCTTTATAAAATTTTCAGTTCATTGCCCACATTTCAAAACTGGGATATTTCACTTGTAAATCAGTTCCTAGTTTCTCTTTAAAAACTAGACTGTCAACATGGTCATCACTCCCACATGGCAACATCCCAGACAGCTGAGGGGAAGGGACCCTCTTTTTGTGCTGTCCTAGTTGAGAGAATCCCCAGAACCTTGCTCCAATGTCACCAATACAGGTGACCCATCCAATTCCACGTTTCATCAGGTCTGCCCTGGGGTTTTCTTTGACCTGACACCTGCACTCATTAGTCCCCTTGGCCTCTGTGCTGTTAGATGCCGTGTGTGGCCCTGCCCCATCATAATATTTGTGACTGTTTAGCTAAAACAGTGAAATAAGAGATAAGGAGAAAGTGGCTTCCCTCCTGACAAGAGGCTGCTTCAGTGGTGCTAAAAATGTCGATGTCTTCCTGTTTTACTTCCGTGCTTTGGAAGGGTGGTATGGTAGAAAAGGAAGGAATGGAAATTGCCTTTGTTGAGCCTTTGAGCACATTTCAGGTGCTGATCCTGTCTCAGCTGTGATTGTCTTACCAAATCCTGGGTTAGCTGTCAGGACCCCTGGGTTCAATCCCAGCTTTGTTACTTACTACCCAGGTGATTGTTAGCAAATTATCTAATCTCTCTGAAATGGAGGAGTTTCTCCAAGGTGGAAGGATGTAAAGAGAACTCCTATGTGAATATGTTGGGTCATGTTAATTTCACCATTAAGAGATTTGCTTAGTTTCTACAGCTTGGAAGCACAAGATGTTAGTGAATTCAGAATTTCCCTGGTTTCTAGGCAAGGAAATGAAATATATCTCTCTTAATACACTGTGCAGGGTGGAGGAAATGGAAGGACCGCAGCAGTTGTGTAGTTTTGACATTATTCAGGCATTTCAGGTGAGACAGCAGAGGAGTAGGAGAGAAGATATTTCTTCTTTCTCTTAAGATTTATTTATTGGTGGGGGGTTTTGAGTGGGGAAGGACCAGAGGGAAAAGGAGAGAGCATCTCAAGCAGACTCCACACTGAACGTAGAACCTGACCTGGGGCTCGATCCCAGGACCATGAGATGATGACCCTGAGCCAAAATCAAGAGTCCGATGCTCAACCGACTGAGCCCCCAGGCACCCTAATATTTTTTATCTCTGATATAATATTCTTAAGTGGCGCCGAAACTTTTAAGATCATGAGCAATGAATGTAGAGATAAATCTGAGGTCCTCATTATCTAACTTCCCCATTATTTATCTTAGGTCATCTCAGTCGCTTGGCGATAAAGGCTACAGGTGGGTAGCACCCTTCTGTGATGCGGTGGTAGAAGGTTATAAAACTAGAGCAAGCATGGGAATTGTAAGACTTCCTGATTTTCCCAGAACGACCTCCCACACCTCTGCAGAAATGGAGGAGGGCACAGCCTGCCCAGCTCTCAGTACCTCTCCCACTCTGTATTCTCCCACCAGACAGTCCGAGGTGCAGATTCCTCCTGCTAGATGGTAACTCCACACACAGGATAAGCAATTAAGTGCTCCTTTTCCTGAAAGGAAAAAAAAATAAAGTGATCCTAAATTATGAGGGCTGACCTTAGATTTCAACCTGTCTTGGGTCCAAAACTTTAGGAGCAAGGAACATGTCAAGCAAATTGACATGTAGAAGGGTGGATTGATTGAGGAGATGGGGGGGGTGGGAAAGTCTGGAAGACACCAAGTGAAGACCTAGAAGTCCAGTCAACGTAAATGCTCATTTGGAAATGGAGGGTTGTGAAGTGATAGATCTTTGATGACAGCAAAAAGAAAGATTTTTGGAGAATGGGAAATCATGTAGAAAGGGCATAAAACTTTTGTCATTCTGCTTATTGTTTAACTGACATGAAGGAGGAGAATGATAGCAGATGGTTTGGAGGGTCCTGATACTCAGTTGGTGAGGAAATCATGGTCAGGCAGCTCCTAAGAAAGACTAGACTTAGAATTTAAAAGGCAGTGCTAAAAGAATTTAGCAGATCCTTTTGACCACTTGTTCTTAATTTGGGGAGGATGGATTCCTTAGAAGTTCTCTTGAAAGCTAAAAACTTTCTTTCCAAAAATTTGGCATGCTATTTATTTATTACTATTATTAATTAATTAATTAATTTGAGAGAACGAGAGAGAGAGAGAGACAGACAGACAGACATGGAGAGGGGCAGAGGGAAAGGGAGAGAAAAAATCCCAAGCAGGATCCATGCCCAGTATGGAGACTGACACAGGGTTGGATCTTGCAAGCCTGATATGACCTGAGCTGAAATCAAGAGTCAGATGTTTGCCCGACTGAGGACTCAGGTTCCCCTATTTATTATTTTTTAAAATAAATGAAAAGTAAGACCCAGATATGTCAAGTCATTCATTCAAGTGTACATAGATAATGGTCAAGATTCAAATTCACATTTGTTGACCTACAGTAAATGTTCTTTCAATCATACTCTTTGCCTTAACCCCTTATGACCCACCAAGTAGGGGAGGTCAGAATCTACAGGCTCCGTTTTTGTGGAGGTAACACCCTACTCTCCTAATTCAGAGACCCTAAGAATGACTGACCCAAGCATTACCTTTTGCCCAGATATTAAGGGATAACTTCCAGAAAGGATTTGGAGACAGGAGACCTGAATTCTCATTCATTCCATTAGGAAGGTCCTGGTGTTTTTGCTGAGAATTTCAAAAACGAGCAAGGAGATGGATGGGGTCATGGAATGTGCCTGACATTGTGAGTTGGAACTTGATATAGGTCTTCCCACGAGAAGAATACTGTACAGAGTGGTTAGTTGAATTTGAAGTAGATCCTTGAGTCCTGTCCGTCACAATCACTAGTAGTTAAATCAACTTTCATGTCTGATCAGTGAGCTCCATCATATGGTGTTTCTATGGAAAAAAATTCTGAGCTCTGAACAACAGTTTAGAGAATAAGCCTTCATTATCCAGCAGCTTCTTAGATCGGGGGCTGCCTGTAGTGACACCAATTTAAAGCCATTTTATTATTTTTAAGTTTTCAATTAAGTGTAGTTGACATACAGTATTTTATCAGTTTCAGGTGCACAACAGTGATTCAACAATTATGTACATTATGAAGTGTCCACCACGCCAAGTATTGTCACCATCTGCCACCACACAACGTTATTCCAATATTATTGACTATATTCCCTATGCTGTACTTTTCATCCCTGTGACTTACTTATTTTATAACTGGAAGTTTGTACCTCCAAATCCCTTTCACTATTGTACCCGCCCTCCCACCCCACCCCCTGCCCTCTGGCAACCACCAGTTTGTTCTCTGTAGTTATAAATCTACTTGTTTGTTCATTTATCTTGTTTTTTTGTTTTTTGGGTTTGTTTTTGGCTTCCATGTAGAAATGAAATCATATGGTATTGGTCTTTCTTTGTCTGACTTATTTCATTCAGCATTGTATGCTCTAAGTCCATCCACGTTGTCATGAATGGTAAGATTTCATTCCTTTTTTATGGATGAGGAACATTCCATTTGTATGTATACCACATCTTCTTCAGCCATTCATCTATCAATGGACACTTGGGCTGCTACTGTAATTTGGCTATTGTAAGGAATGCTGCTAGAAACTTAAGATGCATGTATCTTTTCACATTAGTGTTTGTATTTTCTTTGAGTAAAATGGATCATACTGTATTTTTATTTTTAATTTTTGACAAATCTCCATACTGTTTTCTGTAGTGGCTGTACCAATTTACATTCCTACCAAATAGTGTACAAGGGTTTCCTTTTCTCTACATCATCACCGATACCTGCCATTTCTTGTCTCTTTGGTATTGGTCATTCTGACCAGTCTAAGGTAGAAATCTCATTGTGGTTTTGATTTGCATTTCTCTGATGAGTAATGTTGAATGTCTTTTCATTGACTGTAGGTAATTTGCATGTCTTGTTTGGAAAAATGTCTATTCCAGACTTCTGCCCATTTTGCAATCAGATTTTTTTTTCGTTAAGTTGTAGGAGTTCTTTATATATTTTGGATATTAACCCCTTATTGGATATATATACCTGGGTGATCCCCAAAGGCACTACCTGTCACCAGTTATATCTCCTTATATTGATTTATTGCACAATGCATACACCCTGGGTACGCAGAGTCTTTTGCCAAAGGCAGTTTGTTAATTTCCAGATTGTTTTCCTATTGTTTCCAAGTTTAACAACCTACATTTGTCATTGCTTCTAAGAATCTGCAACAACTGTGGGACCTATAAAGATGGCTTTGAGATTTCCTTAGAATTCAGAACTCACTACTGGCTTTCCCTTGGACTGACCCCCACAGGTTGAGTTCAGCAACACAGAGCAACCCCTGAGGACATCCATGGTGTCATTCCACACGGGAAGAGGAAGCTGGAAAGACTACAGTGGTTTTGGCTACCAGCATGGATATTTATTTCAAACAATTTTGCGAGGAGGATAAATAAAAAGTTAAATGCATAAAGGTAAGGAATGAGATAATTATGGAGGAACCAACTGCATACAAAGGTAATAATATAAGGCCTTGGGGGGCCATCTGTCACCTACCCTCACCCTGTCCAGTGCTTTGGCATATTTTTTTTACGACTCTGATAGATACCACTGGACAGTCAACTGTGAATGAATGCAATCCAGTTGGTAAATTGCTTATTTAGGTTACAAAATTTTCCCTGTAATTTTTGTATCTCCTCATTTTGTAATATGACAGCTAGTGTTTTAGGGAGGTACCTTGGAATCCATCCTTTTTTTTCACCCAGTTTATAACCCAGGAGCAAACCTGTCCCCCAGTTTTGTAATCTAGATCTTGCAAAACCGGAAGATTCACTAAGCAACCCCGGCTGTGTGCGGCACGGTGAGCGTAGGATGGTACATACCGTGAGCCCCATACATGGAAGGCTTCCAGCAGGCCCATCTAGGGTTCAAGTCAAATACAGGAGGAGGAGACCTCAGAACAGCTGCAAGATGCACCCAGCTAGGACCAGCCATCCTTTGCGTACATTATCAGGTAGAATGTGTTGATGAACTTCTTTTGTATGACTGTTTTTTTAAAGGAATTTTAAGTTTACAGCGAAATAGAGGGGAAGACACAGAGATTTCCTGTGGACTCTGCTCCTACCATGTGCGTAGGGTCCCCTGTTATCAACACTCACTAGCATGGTACTTTTTTTTTTTTCCTTTTCTTACCCAAAGATAAACCTATATAGACATATCATTTTCACCCAAAGTCTCTAGTTTACCTTAGGGTTCTCTCTTGCTGTTGTACATCCTATGGGTTTGGACCAATGTATAATAATACATATCCATCATGAGACTGTCATACAGAGTATATTCACTGCCTTAAAATCCTCTGTGCTTTGTCTCTTCATCTCTCTCTCTCCATCACCCCTGGCGACCAACCGCTGGCCTTCTACTGTTTCCACCATAGTTTTGCCTTTTCCAAAATGTCACACAGTTGGAATCCTACAATCTATAGACTTTTCAGATCGGCTTCCTTCACGCAGTAATATGCATTTATGCTTCCTCTGTGTCTTGTCGTGGCTTGATTGCTCTCCCTTTTTGGCCCTGAATAGTATTTCATGGTTCTGGATGTGTTGATGAACTTTTGAGACCGGGAATCTTCAGAACCATCATCCTTAATCCACTGAGGAGATCTCAAACCCAATTAAAGATATGTATACGTTTTCAGACTGTGCTTACAAGATCACTAATAATTTCTACAATCCCCGCCAAAAAAAAAAAAAAAAATTCTTAAAAAGCTAGTGTTCTGTTTTGGTTGGCTGAGGTTGAGACATTAAATAACCTAATGATGGTTGCCTGGTCTTGATGAAAAACCCAAGGGCTCTAGCCCACTGCAGTGCCTTAGGACACTGGAATCAGGATTGTCAGATTTAGCACATCAGAATATAGGGTTTTATCTGGCAATCCTAGTTAGAATAAAGGCCCACGCATCTAGTAATGGCGGTATCAGAAAATCTAATGGAAAGCCAACACCATATTTACTATGATATGGGTAGGGATAATGCTAACTTTCTACCACCCTCCCACCGTACCCCCAATTCAATGTATCCCCTCATTTATCTTATTCTAATTAGAAGTTTTGAGCAGGAACTATAGGTGCCTCTGGAATGAAAATAAGAGAATACAAATGAATGGTAACTTAATGCAAGTGTGTTCGGAAGGCCAGTTCTTTCAAAGATGGGAGTCAGTTGCAGATAGGGGAAGGTGGGAGCCACAGCATGGCAGAGTTTTCATGGCCTTGCCTCCAGGACTGCCTGGGAGTGGTATGAGGGCCAGAGGAGGGCATTCTGGGGCTTTTGAGATTCTGCCTGGGTTCCCCACTCCAATCTGAGTGGCTCTGCTCGGGTCCATTTGCATCGTAGGATCCAGCCTAAGATTTCTTCTGAAGAAGATGGTCTCCCAACAAAATACTAGAAATAATAGATATACTAGAAATAACCAAAATAATAGAAACCATTATTCTAAATTAGACTGTGTTGGCCAGTACGGTAGCCACTAACCCCATGCGCTACTGAGCCCTACTGAGCCCTGGAAATGTGGCTAGTACAACTTGAGTTGTGCTGTAAGTGCAAAATAAACATCAGATTGTGGAGACTTCGCAGAAAACATTCTCAATTTTTACGTCGATTACACGTTGAAATGATTATATTTTGGATATGTTAACTAAATACATATATTATTAAAATTAATTTTACCCATTTATTTTTATTCTTTAAAACGTGACCACTGAAACATTTAAAAATGTGTGTATGGGGGGCGCCTGGGTGGCTCAGTGGTTTAAGCCGCTGCCTTCGGCTCAGGTCATGATCTCGGGGTCCTGGGATCGAGTCCCACACTGGGCTCCTTGCTCAGCGGGGAGCCTGCTTCTCCCTCTGCCTACTCTCCCTGTTCTGCCTGATGCTCTCTGTGCTTCTGCTCTCTCTCTGAAATAAATCAATAAAATCTTTAAAAAAAAAATTTAAAATGTGTGTATGGCTTGCGTTACGTTTTATTTGGATAGTGCTGATACACCGCGTTGTGAGTTACTTAAAAGAAATTCTAGGCCTGGTATGGATAGCATGTGACCAGTCCCAGGCTAGTTTAGATTGTCCACTAGTCTAAGCACTTCGTAGCTAAGATTAATTTAATGTTTATGTCACTGATAGTCACTCCAAGATAACTTAAAAATTATTGAATATTCCAAGTTGTGGTTGTTGTCATCCTTCTTAGTGTTAAGACTTATTTTTGGGGGGAGGTGGTACGGTTGCAAGCAGCCCAAAGAAAGCGGTGGGGCGGTGGGCTGTGACACTGACTCCACAGTTCAGAGAAACACGCAGGTGACAGCCCAGAGCCAGACAGGTGGCTCGGAGCTGCAGATATCAGCCACGCCCCGTGGGCGGTGCCGGGCTCGGCCTAGCTGCCCTGCGATTGGCCCGACCGCCTGTCCACGCCGCTTCCGCAGAACGCCGCTTCCGCTCAGCCTCCTTAATGTCTCTCGTAGCTTTTTCTGCTCCTCGGCTTGTAGCTTCTTGAGCTTTTTCTGATTCGGACGGAGTTCACGGCCACACTGTTTTTGTTCCCTCTTGGGAAGCGTCTCCTCTCTTTTTCTTTCTCTCTCCCCTTCATGTTCTTTGTCTTTCCTTGGCTCTGTGCCTCTCCTCTGCCTCTTTCTCTTGGCGCTTTTATCGTCTTTGCTCCCACAGCTCCTAAAGTTTCTGCGCCTCGAGCTGCTGTTTCTTCGGCGAGGCGTCACTCAGGTGTTCGGAATCCAGAGGAACTTTCCGGAGCAGGCAGTGGCCTGGCGCTGCTCGCCTTTCCACGGGAGGTTCAGGCGGCCCAGGGCTTGGATGAAGCCCACAGGCGTACTCGCGGCATGCGCCTTGGCCTGGAAGTTCAGGTGTCCCCGAAGTTGAAGGTGTGGAAGTTCCGGCCTGTCATCTCCTCCTGTTGTGGGTCCAGCACGGGGATGTCCATGTTTCCTATCTCCCGACCTTCTCAAGCACCTTGACCATGACCTGCTCCCTGGGCCAACTCTTGCGCATTTTGCAGGGCGGCCCCTCCAGGTGACTCGTGCCTGGCCTCTCTTTTCGGGCAACATTTCATTCTCTTCCTTTGTGTCATGGGAGAACGAATCCCCTGGCATGTGGGGAAATTGGTTTTGAACTTGGCGTCGTGCACCTTGCGGACTTGAGGGAAGCTGCCAAGCTTAATGACCTTGCCATGGAGGCAGGCCTGGAGAGACATGACCAGATTTTTGCCTAACTTGCCCTTCAAGCAGATGAAGTCCGTGGTGCCCTTGGAAATCGCAGAGTGGAGAACTGGAGATTGTGCACCATGGCCTTAAGTCTTTCCAGCCCCTGCCTGCTGGAGATGGACTCCCCTGCTGCTTCAGCCATGGAGGGCCACTCTGATGGTCACCTTCATGATGGGCTGGAGATGGAGTCCTACAGAAGACAGAGCTCCACTGTCTCATATGTGTTGTGGAATGTGCTAGCGGTGGCCTTAGCCCAGCAAGCATGGCCTCCCTGCCTGGCACCATCACCGTTTGCTTGAGGTGCCCTTGGAGCCACTGGCCGCTGACTCTGCCTATCTCTGTGACGGTGCTGAGTGCTGGAGATACAAAGGTAAGTGAGATGGGCAGGTGGGTTGTTCATTCGGTTAAGTGGCTGCTCAGCTCATGATCTCAGAGTCCTGGGATCAAGCCCCATGCGAGACTCCCTGCTCAGCAGGGAGTCTGCTTGTCCCTCTCCCTCTGCCCCTCCTACCCCTGCTTGTGTGCTCTCTCTCTCTCTCTAATAAGTAAATGAATTGATTAAAGACACAAACAAACAAAAAACAAAGGCAAATGAGATGCATTAATCTTTGCCTTTGAGGATCTCAGTTTAAAGAGACAGAGAGAAAGAATAAATAACATAAAATATGCCCTCTGGGCTCCAGGGCCCTGACTGCCTTGTTCACCCTTGAACTCTTGTCTAGGCCATACTGCAGGAGAAACATTGGTTGGATAACTAAGCAGATGGATGAATGGAGAGTACTAAAGGAACACAGTAGAGGGATTAAGGAAGGCTTTGTAGAGGCAATACTGACTAATGGGTTAGAAAGAGGTAGCCAGGCACAGCAGACTGGGGAAAGTATTGCGGAAAGAGAAAGGGCAAGGTTGGCTCAGGTTTGCAGAAACTGACTACACCTGGATTTAGAGGGTGGTGGAGGAGGTGGTGAGGGGTGAGATGAGTCCCAAGATGAAGAACTTCATATGCACAGTTAACTAAGTTAAGATTCTATCCTAGAATCAATGGAGAGTCATTTTTTAAAAAGATGTTATCATTTATTTGAGAGAGAGACATACAATGCGAGCGAACATGGGGGAGGAGCAGCGGGAGAGAGCAGCGGGAGAGAGACAAGGAGACTGTTCGCTGAGTGCAGAGCCTGATGCAGGGTTTGATCCCAGGACCCTGAGATCAGGACCTGAGCCAAAACCAAGAATTGGACACTTAACTGACTGAGCCACGCAGGCACTGCCGAGGGAGATTCAGTTTTAAGCAGATAAGTATCATTATGGTATTTGTCACATAGAAAGATCAATCTGAGAACATAATGGAGGACCAGTTGGTATACAATGGCTAATACTGGAAGCAAGAAGGCCAGTTAGAGATTGGTGAATAACTAGGTTAGGGGCTATACGAGTCTGAACTAAGGCATTGATACTACAAAGTGAAGAGAGGGGAGAGGGAGTTAAGAGATAGGCGTAGATGGACAGGAGTTGAGGACAAACCGAATGTGAGGGTTGAGACAGGGGGATCAGAGGATAATCTGACCAAGTTACTGCTTGAGGCAACTGGGTAGGTGGTGGAACCGTTCATCAAGATGCGGAGCATGAGCGAAGGTGGTCTACGGATGGGGTGAGGGGCTGGAGAAAACTGCATTTACATTTCAAGTGTGAGGTGTCAAGCAACTCATTAGCAAGCAATTGGATGTGTGGGACTAGAGTTCAGGAAAACCATTTGGGAAGGAGAAGTAGATTTGGGGGGCATTAAGGCATAGTGATAATGGAAGCCACCTTCAGTCTGGAGAAGACTATATTCCTATGTACTTGGGAAGCAGCTGGGGAGAAGTTATTATAAAATATCATCAAGATGGTACTTAGGAAGGTCAGTTTTGTGGATAGACAGCAAGGGTGGCTGACGGTCTTCTCCCAGGGTGGGAAAGGAGCTGAATTTCTCATCTCCATTTTTGATGTTTCTGTGGGGTCAACTAACTGCTCTGAGATGAATCATTTTGGAAGGGAAAGGAAGCAAGAGTAGAAGCAGGCTGTAACAGGCTGGCCTTTGCTTGTTTCATCTAACAGTATTAAGTACCAAAACCCAAAACAAACACTCTAACTATACCCAACCCCTAGGCATTTGTATAGCAGAAGGATAGTTTAGGGCATGGTGCTCTTCCAAGAATCTGATTATCCATTAGTAACACACCTACATCAAAAAATCACCATGTGAATTCAGCTTCTGAGCTAACCCATACACTCCATGGACTGAAATGGTAGAATAAATATAAACAGAACCAAAAATAAATAAATAAATGAAAGGTTAGGTGGGCTCAAAAATAAGATGAAATCACTTTGGACCAGAAAAGGAATATAAATACATAATAGTTGTCTGACTGATGCCACCCATCTGCTTTGCTCTGAGCCTAGATGGAGGGGATGGTGTCTCTGAGTTTTTTTTTTTTTTAAAGATTTTATTTATTTATTTATTTGACAGAGAGAGAGAGAGAGAGAGAGAGAGAGATCACAAGTGGGCAGAAAGGCAGGCAGAGAGAGAGGAGGAAGCAGGCTCCCTGCTGAGCAGAGAGCCCGACGTGGGCCTGGATCCCAGGACCCTGAGATCATGACCTGAGCTGAAGGCAAAGGCTTAACCCACTGAGCCACCCAGGCGCCCGGTGTCTGTGAGTTTAACTTTTCTATCGTAATAGGAACTAAAAAGTGCTTCCTGTTAGATGTGGGCCAAAATCCAGGCTGAGATCTTAAAACAAGAGTGAGAGGGGGACACTGCCCCTGTAGACCTCACCTCCAGACCAGGAACTCCCCAGGGCCGCCAGCATCCCCTTCAGGAAGGCTGGGATGTCCTATTTCTGGACTCAGTTTCAGGGTGGGGGGCAGGGGCAGAGTTAACCAAAAAACTACTAGGCTGAGAGGAGTAGGGATAAAGGGGGTGGGTGAAGGATGAAATTTCCCATTCAAAAGGAACTCAAGACCAAATATCCAAAATATATGGAGAAAATGAACATTAAGATACAAACACAATCGATAATTAGAACATAACATGAATTTACTTCAAATAATACCAATTTTATAGAGAATTTTGACAAAGTTTTAAAAATCAGTATATTAAAGATATTAAAAAAATAAAAAGACATGATATCGATAAGGAAAGGATAAATTAGGAAACACAAACATGAAGATATGAAACAAAAAGAGATGGGTATAGGGGCACCCGGGTGGCTCAGTCATTAAGCATCTGCTTTCGGCTCAGGTCATGATCCGAGGGTCCTGGGGTCCAGCCCTGCATCAGGTTTCCTGCTCAGCAGGAAGCCTACTTCTCCCTCTCCCACTCCCCCTGCTTGTGTGTTCCCTCTTTCGCTATCTTTCTCTCTCTGTCAAATAATAAATAAAAAATCTTAAAAGAGAGATGGGTATAAAGAAGAAATATTTTTAAAATTTTAAAGTAAGGTATTTAAATTTAAAAAACCCTAAAATAATAGATGAACTGAACTTCAAACTAAATACAGAGAATAAATTGGAGGAATGGAATAAAGTATTGAGGAATTAACCTAGTATAAACCACAGAGAGTCAAAGAAATAAAAATATGAAATAGTAGGTGGGAAACAGAGAGAGCAGGAAAGTTTGAGTGACATTAAATAAGGAATTCCCAAGAAGGAGATCAGAGGAAAGGGTGGAGACACAACATTCGGAGGTCTAATAATAGCAAATTTTCCAGTTTGCAAAAAGACTTTAGGATTTGTTTGTTTTGTGTTCATTCAGCAAACTAAATGAGCGCTTACTATGTGTTACAGTCTAGACTAGAACAGAGTATACAAAATAAATGTGGCACAGTCCGAGCCCTGAGGGTCTCACAATTACTAGGAGAGATGGACATGATTAAAATTAATGTAAAAAGAGCTATGATAAAACAGTATGTTACAGAATCAAGAGTAAGGAAGAGCATTTCTGAGAGGATTAAGAAAAACTTGCCCCCCCCAAAAGAAAAGCTTCCCAGAGTAGATGACGCCCAAACTGGGCATTCTAAGTTGAGCTTTCCCTACGGCGTTGTTCTCCAGGAAGAGGAAGCATGTAGACAAAAGGTGCAGAGGCGTGAAAGTATGACGTGTTTGGTGGTGCTGAGTGGCTCTAGGTTCTATAATACATGGAAGGAGAGGCAAGGTCCTAAGCTAAAATGACTGGCTGGGGAAAAACTTGAATCACCTTTTAAAAATTAAAAAAAATTATTGGATTTATTGGAAGGATGACAAGTAAATGTATAGATTGCTGAGATAGACCATATTCATAAATCTGATGACTCAGGATCATAACGATGGATTCCCCTCCCCCCAAATAAATTCAGTGTAAAGCCAATTAATATCCAAGGGATTTTTTTTTTAATGAAATGTGACTGAGTATAAAATTTATATAGAAAAGGGGCTGGAAATAGCCAAGATAATTTTGTAAAGGATAGCGGAAATATACTGGCCCAACTACCAATATTAACCTAATAAGTTTTAACAATTAAAACATTGTAGGAGGTATTTCTTCAATGTTGAGAATAATACATCCTGATTATCTTTCCACGCCCAGCAGACGGGAATTTTCAATCAGTGTGGAATTACTGTGCAGGGTGACCTGGGGAGGGGGGGTGGCAAAACCAGAGTCCAAGTCACATGCTGGTACTTCAGAAGGTTGACTGCGAAATGCTGAGAATGGAAAATGAGGAGAGTAAAAATGAAAAAGAGATCTGAGTACATAAATGCTCAGGAGGGAAAATCAGCAGACCTTGAAGTTTACCTTTGTTAAGAAGCAGGTGGGTCAGCAGGGGGCAAGGGAAGGATGTCGTTAAGGTATTGGTTGGACATTGGGTCCATTAACAGCAAGAGTGACTCCTAGAGGAAGCCTAGATTATGTTTACTCTGGGACACATTGATTCTAGGGTTCTCTGGGATAGAGAAGTCTCAGGCAGGTTAGAACGGAGCTTGGGCTAGCTGGAGACAGACATCTTAAGCAGTTGTTGAAATAATAAAAATAAAACTCCCTAGGCAGATTCCAAGTTCAACAAGCAGAGGAGGACAGAGCGGGTGGGAATCCCCTCCTGGGGGAGACGATGCCTGTATCTGGACCTGGAAGGATGGGAGGGTCCGAAGAGACAGCAGGACGGTGCTCTCCAGGCGATGAGAAGAGAGGGGCCAGGCCCAGAGGAATCCTCATCTTCCCAACCACACCCATGCAAAATGACAGACACACCCTCACCTTTGCATTTGTCGCAGGTCGGGTGGCATCTCTCACACGTCCACGTCTGTGTGTTTTGCTCCCCATAGTAATGCTCGGGGCAGGCGCGAAGACACTCTCCCTTGGAGCGGAGCAGAAAGAAAAACTTGTCGCAGGACAGGCAGTCGGTGGGCCGCGGGCCCCGGCACGCCCTGCAGCTCTTGCTGCACCGCTCACACCGCCGCGTGGAGATTTCTGCGTAATACCTGGAACCAAGTGGGCACACGGAACACTGAATACTAAGCTTTGCTCTTAACCTGGGCGTGGTGGAAACATCCGGGTTAGTCACACAGTGTTGATTTCCGAGTTGTGTGACTTAAGAGTACTCGTTAATGTTACTCAGTGGACAGGTTACTGTAGGCACACCTCATTTTGTCATGCTTTGCGGGTGCTTTGGGGCAAGTCTTTGGGCGCTGTTTTTTCCAATACCAATTGCTCACTTCCTGTCTCTGTCCCATTTTGGTAATTCTTGCAACATTTCCAACGTTTCCATTATTACTATACTTCTTATGGTCATCCGTGATCAGTGGTTGCCGAAAGCTCAGGTGATGGTTAGCCTTACTTCGCAGTCAAGTGTTTTTTAATTTAGGTATGTCGATCGCTCTTTTAGACATAATGCTGTTGCACACTTAATGGACTACAGTAGTGTGTAAGCCTAACTTTTACATATGTGCCCCAGGAATCCGAGAACTTCACTTGATTTGCTCTATTGCAATATTCACGTTATTGCAGGGGTCTAGAAGTGAACTGTAGGATCTCCAAGCTGTGCCTGTAATGAGACTAATAAATCTGATGACTCAGTTTTCTTATCTTTAAATGGGGTCCTACAGTATAAGTCAGTTTTCTTATCTTTAAATTGAGCACTACAGTCCCTGCCCTGCTGTATGTATTAAATTTGGTAACACACACAAAAGAACTTATCTTAGTTCTTTTGAGCTGCAATAATTTTTCACTACTTTTGCCTTCTCTATAACCATGTGCTTCTTCACCGGAAAATTCAAGCTTTAAGTTTTGTTGAGTGGAATCAGGGTAGGGAAGATGTTTTCAGTGTACCTCTGAGTGATTCTTCTGGTTTCGTAATTTTAAAAAACATCTATCTTTAGGGACGCGTAGGTGGCTCAGTCAGCTGAGTGTCTGCCTTCAGCTCAGGTCATGATCCCAGGATCCTGGGATCAAGCCCCTCATTGGGCTCTCTGCTCAGCCGGGGGTCTGCTTCTCCTTCTCCCCCTGCTTATGCACATGCTCTCTCTCGCTCTGACAAATAAATAAGTAAAATCTTTTTAAAAAAATCTATCTTAAAATAGAAAATGACATGAGTGATGCTAATGTTTATATCATAATAGATGTAACCTCTGAAAAAATTTTTTGGAGGCTAAATATAGCCATAATCACTGTTCATTAACTTTTTACGAAGTACATGGTAGTTCTCTTGGGACTTCGTAGGCATTATTTCACCTTATTGAACCTAAAAGTAAGATGCTAGAGCCTGCCTTCTGGAACAAACTGCGTGGGGTCAAAGCCAAGCAGTTCCACTCGAGCTGTGCAACCTTGGGCAAGTCCCACATCATCTCTGTGTCTTAGGTCTGTAATATGGGGACAATGTTAGTAGCTAAAATTAAACAAGTTATTGTTGAGAGAATTGTTAGAATAGCGCCTGGCACATCACGAATCACATGTATTTGTGATAATTATGAATCATATGATTACATCTCAAAACAAACCTTATGATTTAGATATTATCATCTCTATTTTATGTAAGTAGAAACTGAGGCTCAGAGAATTCAGACAATTGGCTTAATGTCGGACTGCTCATGAAGCGGGCTCATGTGATTTGAACCTACCTGTTCACCACTCTAACAAAGCAGGGCTAAGTAAATAAAAAATTTTCCAGTAAGATAGAAGAGAGAAAAGAAATCATTGACAAAGATGAACTTCTAGACATCCTCCCACCCTTCTTGGTATCTCTGGACACGGGCACATTGAAGCTATTCTAGAAACTTTGATGGTTTGCCCTTGGCTTCTCTGGCCTGAGACTCTTTGCCACATTGGGTTCCCTAAAGTTTATTTCAGTTCCACGAAAGTCGTTGGAAACTAAATCCAGGGCAAGGTAGCACGAGTCCGCCTCTCTCTCACCAGCTGTCCCTGACCTGAGTGAGGGCATTTGTATCTCTGTGGCCCAGCCTGTGGCAAATCAGGCCTTGTTTTACCTTCTGCCATCAGGTGAGGAAAATTACAGCTGAGTCAGTCAGGGAGCCTGGGTGAGACCCAGTGATGAAGGGAGGACAAAGAAAGCATCAGCCAGGAACTGAAGAGCCAATAAAGGCCACAGAAGATAGGAAGAGAAAGCTATGGGAAAAGGTAGAAACCCACACAGACAATACAGGGACTTGAAGTCAGAAGATCTGACGTCTTGTCTTGGCCCCACTGTGTATTAGTAGCCTTGTGACATTCAGCAAGTCACTTAACATCTTTTTTTTTTTTTAAGATTTTATTTATTTATTTGACAGACAGAGATCACAGGTAGGCAGAGAGGCAGGCAGAGAGAGAGGAGGAAGCAGGCTCCCCACTGAGCAGAGAGCCTGATGCGGGGCTCAATCCCAGGACCCTGGGACCATGACCTGAGCCAAAGGCAGAGGCTTTAACCCACTGAGCCACCCAGGTGCCCCAAGTCACTTAACATCTTTGAGCCTCTATTTTCTCATCTGTAAAATGGGGAGAATAATCTCTGAGTATTGTTGGAGAACCAGATCATAATATAAAAATTTATTCTGAGTAGAAATACTTTGTAAACTTCAAAGCAGCATATATATTCTTTACTAATATTACAAATGTCGATAGGTTGTTTCTAAGATGAAAAGCACCGGGGCACCTGGGTGGCTTAACGTGTCTGCTTTCGTCTTGGGTCATAATCCCAGCATCCTGGGATAGAGCCCCATGTGGGGCTCCCTGCTCAGCAGGGTGTCTGCTTCTCCCTCTGCCCCTCCCTCCCACTTGTCTGTGCTCTCTCTCTCTCTCTCTCAAAAGTAATAAATACAATATTTTTAAAAAACCTGTTCTGAGGTTAAACACAAAAAAAATCGTGTGTGTGGGTAAAGGGTTCAGAGGATCATATACCTGCCTTTCCAGGGCAAAGAGATTTAATATGAGGTTGAGGCAATGTGCGTGGAACTCTGATTTTGTACAAGGAACCATTTCTGTTAAATATTTCCACATATACTTCATTAATATCCCGTTTGTTCCTCATTAAAGAAATTTATGGCAACTCGTGCCTCTCTTCCCAGTGGGTAACTTCACATACTTCACAACAGAACAATTATCTTCTTTTTTTTTTTTTTTAACAATTATCTTCTTAATTTGATGGTCTACAACTATTTAGATGACAGGATTATACCCTTTTGTGCATAAAAATGTTTAATGACTTGATTTGAGGGAGATGGAGATTCCTTTCATTGGATCCAGATCTTTTCAGGCACTTTCTGGAATGAAGAGGAAAGGCCAAGCCAGGTGGCCCTCTCCCTGCTCTTGTCGGGACGGCCTTTTGTTCATGGATCCGTACGGCTGGTGTTTTTGAGGGCTGAGGTGTGTGACTTTGTGCTGAGTATTGTAGTAATATGTGTAAAAATAAGAGTTTTTTTCCAGGTTTGTAATTTTCTTGGTAAGAAATATATAGGAAGAATCAATTCTTTTTAAAAAAAGATTTATTTATTTGAGAGACAGTGAGAGAGAGAGAGAGAGAGAGAGCACGTGCATGAGTCGGGGTGGAGGGGCACAGGGAGAGGGAGAAGCAGGCTTCCCGCTGAGCAGGGAGCCTGATGCGGGGCTCAATCCCAGGACCCCAGGATCATGACCTGAGCCAAAGGCAGACGCTTAACTGACTGAGCCACCCAGACGCCCCAGGAAGGATCAATTCTTGAAGGTCAAAATCTTTGTATTTTACATCCAGGGTGTTCTTCATCAGACATGTGTGGAATGAATGAGTGAATGGATGAGGGCAGGGTTCAGCACACAGTGCAGGCAGGAATTGCTGTAGAGCTGAAGGAAAGAAGCGTGAGGTCTCATCTGGGCAGAAGCATTGGGGAAAGTCCAAGGGGATAGCCTTTCAGTTTGGGTCTGGAAACCCTCAGTGCCTTAGGTGACTGACTGGGAAGGAAGAATTAGCAATGGGCCTATAATCTACATCTTTCTCTGTACTGGAGATTCCTAGGGGGAGAAAAGGGAGGACTCCGTCAAATCCTCTTTCAAATATGCTGGAATCAGACCTTCTGATAAATACACTTATAGTTTCTCCTAGCAAAAAAAATTATAGAGTTCTTATTTGTGACGTGCTTTTAGGAGGATACATCTATGTATCTAGGTTGCTTAGGGCACCTAAACCTCTACATTGTAGATTTATGGGGGCGTGGGAGGTTGGAGCACTGGTGGCGTGTAAGTGGGAATATTTAATTGAAATTTTTCCCTTTGTAAAATTGATGTTCCGCATACCTGGCTTAGATCTCACCTAAATCTGATCAGAACAAATCCTGATGCAGAAGAAGAAGAACCTATATTTATGGTTTCAGACTTCTCTAAGGGAAGAATGCTTTGCCTCTGCCTTGTGATTGCCTTCAAATTAGTAACAAAGTGTGACCCGTGATTCTAACTTGATCGACCCTTCATGTTATCTCACTGGGTCACTCTGCCTCTCCTGTGTCCTCGTCCATTACTATGAACTAGCTGAAATCTTTTTTTTTTTTTTAAGATATTTATTTATTTAAGTAATCTCTGCACCCAACATGAGGCTCAAACTCATGAACCCAAGATCAGGGGTCACATGCCATATGGACCGAGCCAGCCCAGGTGCCCCTAGCTGAAAGCCTTTAGAGATCAGTAATTTTGGGTGGACTCTCATCTTTATTTCTTCCTAGCACTGAGACTTCAACCCGTTGTGATATAACTTATCTTCCTCATCTGCAAAATGGGTTTGCCAGTAGTGCTGCCCGGAGTGGTTTTGGGGTTAAACGAGGGAAGCGTGTGTTGAGTGCCTTACCCTTCCCGGCACTGCAGCAGGCACTCTTTTTCCAACTGGAACGAGCCTGGGTGGCAGGAGAGGCACTGTGTGCTGTGTCTCCCTTCACACGTCCTACAAGAGCTGTGGCAGGGGATACATCGGTGGCTGTCCTCATCAGCGTAGTAGCCCTCGGGACAGTCCTGCACGCAGGTTGTGTCTGCCAAGGAAGGAAGAGTCTGTTTTGGTATCAGGTATGAAGCGTGTCTGCAAAACCTCCTCTGTGCTCACCATGGTTCACTATGGCGGGACGGGAGGGTGCAGGAGGAGTGAGACGATGTCCTTGGGAGTGTCTTGCTGCTCAGGTCTCCTGGGTTAGGGAGATAGATGCTAACCCTTTCTAGGTCTTCGATATACTCATCTCTTCCTTCCCTCTCTCCCACGCCCCTCCACTGCTCCTTCTTCTTGCTGAGTGAGCTTTGTTTCATTTTCTTTCTTGCATACCTGTGTCAGCCCAGTCACCTGGAAACCTGAGGGCATTGCTTCACATCAGTGATAACCTTCCAGTGTGATCTGCTGGAGGTAGCTAACCTCAGACCATGCCAGACTTCAGGAAGATTTATTAAACCCTAGATGCAAAATCCAAGGGAGGTTTTGATGAGGGGCTGCTTACCTGCATGATTGTAAAGTGTCTTTCCACACACTTCTTGTTACTCACAATGGAAAACAATAACTAAGCAGCAGAGACCCTGTCCAGCACTCTGGACAGGTGACCACAGTTAGCATCACTGGTGAGGGGCAGGTGACATCCTGGGTCTCCAGGAGGACATGACATCACCTGTGGAGTATTCTGGCTGAGAAAGCATCATCTCCATCTAATCATGGGAAACCTCACACAGACTCCCATAGAGGGATAGGGACCATATTCTTCTAAAATGTCAATATTCTAGGGGTTCCTGGGTGGCTCAGTAGGTTGGGCCTCTGCCTTTAGCTCAGGTCATGACCTCAGGGTCCTGGGATCAAGCCCTGCATCAGGCTCTCTGCTCAGTAGGGAACCTGCTTCCCCTCTCTCTCTGCCTGCCTCTCTCCCTACTTGTGATCTCTGTCTGTCAAATAAATAAATAAAATCTTTAAAAAATAATAAAATAAATCGTCAATATTCTATAGAAAAAAAATGTCTGTGGAAATGATTCAGATTAAAGGGGGCTACAGAGACCCAGGAACCGAAAGCAATACCTGATTGGAGACGGGATCCTGTTCTCAGGGGAAATTGCCAAAATTATAAAACAGGTGATACAGTGAAGTATTGATGTTAAATTCACTTGCATCGACAGCTGTACAGTTGCTATGTCAAAAGCATCCCTAGTTGTGGGAAATACATACTAAAGTATTTATGTGAAAGGAGCCATGCTCTGTATATCACATCCCCAGATGGCCGGGAAGAAATTTATTGTGGATGATGTAGGCACACACATTGAAAGAGATGAGAGCGAGCACACAAATGATAAAGCAAACGGGGTATCTGATTAGCAGTGGGCGAGGTGGGTGAAGGGCACGTGTATGGTGTTCTTTGTACTTTTGTCTTTTCTGTAGTTTTGAGAATTTTCCAAATATGAAGTGAAAAATTAGAAAGACACCAAACATCTACTGGGTGCCAGGTGATATGGAAGGTAGTTTCCCAGATGCAGGGGAGGAGAGAGCCCCCTTCAGAGGGCACGTGACTCACTGAGAAGAAGATGGTCCCTCAGGCAGGTGTGACACTGGTCCTCGGCAGGCCCCGTGCAGTGGAAGCACTTGGCATGGCAGGGCTTGCATCCCAGAGCCTCTATGTCCCAGTACTCAGAGAGAGCGCATTCCTTGTGAGGCACACAGTCCCCGTGGTGGTTGACCAGAAGACCTTCCTGACAGGTCACACATGTCCCAGGGGATGAGCAGGTCTGGCAGGACTTGTGGCAATCTGTGGGCACAAGACCAAGGGGGAGAGGATCAGGGTGTACCTGGAAGGCGGGTTCACATTTCTTCCTCCTTCCTTTCAGAGATTTCTAGGACTCTGGACTAGGGCATGGGGCACCACCAAGTTGGGTAGAGCCCTTGGACTCTGGGTAGAGCATTCTTGTCAAATGAGAAGAAAAATGACTGTTTCATCTCTGTAATATCTAGAGAACCCCTTCTTGCAAAATCCAGAAATATTAGACTCAGTGTAGTTACCAGAATTGCAACAGAATAATAAGCAGTTCTGTAGGGTGTGGTCACACACCGGTCTGTGGCCTGCTCACCCCATAACTCTAATTGCCGTCCTCCACTAACCCTCCCAGAACACCCTGAGCTTACCACTAACAACAGTTGTTGGGATGTATTGTAATAACCTGTGGATCAAAAAAAGACCTCTTTTATTCCAGTGAGAGGACCTGGCTTGTAACAGGCACTCAGTAACTTTTTGTTAGACAGATAAAATCAAAACAGTTCATTCCTACCTCGGGGTTTCAGCCATTGCTATTCCCTCTGCCTAGAGTATATGTGTGGTTCTCCTCGATATATGTGTGGATTATATTTTCAATGATGTCTTCAGGCTGCCTTTGCTCCAATTTCAACTCCATCCTGCCCAACTTCCTGTTCCCCTGCCCTGACTAACTTTTCCTTTTGACTTACTTTTTTAGGGTCTGTCTTCCATGTGCTCACAGCACATGGGAGGCCCCCAATGAGTGTTTACTGAATAGAATAGACACCTAGAGCAGGACATTGAGGCTGAAGGTACCAAGTCACTTGGCTGGAACTGGGCAGGGTTAGGAGTTGAACCTGGGAGCTTAATCAGAGCTCTTGCTATTTCTGCCCCAGTGCCTTGGGATAGGTGTGGGATTCTTAGAGGTGCCTATGCTGTCTCATAGAGGATAATCTGGGTGACCCAAATGGATCCCAAGTCCTGTGTTTCTTAGATCCTTCTTACTTCTGGATGCTTCTCTACATCTACCTAAATCTTAATTTTTCAGGTCAGGTCCTTTATTTCTTCTCTCTGGAAAGTCCGGTAGTCACCCTATTTCTTCCAGTACCAGCTTCCCTCAGCCTGACTTTGGACTGGTGGAAGGAGTCATTGCCTTGCAGGAAGAGCCTTCAAGTTAGTTCCCAACAGTTGAGTTGGTCTGAGGGGAGCCCAGACATCCATATATATATGAAATATAAAATATTTATTTTTATATATAATTAATATGTATTTAAATATAATTTATATTTAAATACATATTATATATTATATATAATATAAATATAAATATATAATTTTATTATATAATATATATAAATATATTTTATTATATAATATATAAATATATATTATATAAAATATATTTTATTTTATATATATTATATAATAAAATATATATAACATATATATAACACATATAAATATATATTATATATAACATAAAATATATAACTATTATTAAATATAACTAATATATTTATTATATAATACATATATAAATATATATATATGATATATATATGTGTGTGTGTGTATTTTTTTTTTAAGCTCCCCAGGTAATTCTAATGGGCAACCAGGGATGGGAACCAAGGGCCTTTCTCAATGAGAAAATTAAGTCAGGTAAGTCAAGTAAATGAGGCCCACAGAGTTCTGTGTATGGCAAATCACCAGTATTATTGAACACCAGAGAAAGGCCACAAATTGAGCCTCAGTTCCTGTCCAGGTACAGGCAAGATGGCATGGCAGCCTTTGGCTGAGTTGCTGAACTTCTCAAGGGAACTGGCCCCAAGCTCTCTCCCGCCCCGTCTTCTACCGTGTTCTAGTCCATGGTCTTTCCTGGGGGGGGCATGGACACTAAAGGGTGCCTTACATCAAACCCACAATAAGGTGGATCCAGATCCTAGGGCTGGAGCAGAAAGTTGTCAGGAGTCGGCTCTATCCCCACGTCCTGTGACATGGAAATCTTTCTTCTGAGTACATTCTAGAACGTGGCTGCCTCGGGTTTCTCCCGCCCCAAGCGCTCACCCTCAAGCTCCCACTGCTGTTGGGGCCACTTCTGCAGAGCTGCCTAACAGTGCCTGCTTGGTGGCGACACTGGCCAAGTTAGCCCTGGCTGCCTAGCGGGAGTGAATCACTGGGACTCTGGAGAGGTTAGCCCAGGGCAATTCATTTAATGGAGAATTCCAACAATAGACCATTTATTTTTCCTGTTCTGAGGCCAACCGTTGATACCTAGGGAAAACATAAGGAGGCATCAACGAGAGCAGATCCCGCCTAAATGGGTCGGGGTTGATGCGCTGAGTGTGGGGGGTGTCCCAGGGCAGAACCTGCTGAAGCAGGTGAGGAACCATGGAGGGTCACTGCAGGGAGCAAACTGATGAGGGACCCAAGAGGCACCAAGAACACCCTCCCTGCCCCCCAAGGCACAGCTTTCCCTATGCTGCTGTCACCCTTTAGCAGCTTCAAGGTTTAAGAAAAATAACCAGGGGCACCTGGTTGGCTCAGTGGGTTAAATCCTCTGCCTTCAGCTCAGGTCATGATCCCAGGGTCCTGGGATCGAGCCCCGCATCGGGCTCTTAGCTGAGCAGGGAGCCTGCTTCCCTTCCTCTCTCTCTGCCTGCCTCTCTACCTACTTGTGATCTCTCTCTGTCAAATAAATAAATAAAAAATGTTTAAAAAAAAAAAGGCTGGCAAATATATATATATATATATATATATATATATATATATATATATATGGTCTTGTTTTACCTCTCTGCCTGCCTCTCTGCCTACTTATGAACTCTGTCAAATAAAATCTTTAAAGAAAAAAAAAAAACCAAAACACTTCCATTGTGGGTGACTTGTGAAGGCTCGTGTCTGCTGTGAAGCTTCACACAGGAGTTCTTTTTGATCAGCGGATCAGAGTCTGTGTTGGGAGGAGGGTCAACCTGACTTGTTCTCAAGAAAAGTTACCTGGTCAAAGCTGATGAACTATTCATTTAAAATTAATAATGAATTAGAGCAGATTCAAAAGTCTGCTTTCTTGAGCAGGAGGGAAACGGGTGGGATGACAGCTCCGGGGCTGGAACCCCGCAGACCCAACGCGTGCTTTGTCTCAGCAAACACCCCTGTGGTGCCCTGGGGATGCCTGGTCAGACTCGTGCAAGCTGTTACCTCGGCAGTCTTTAGTCTCTTTCTCGTAGTATGTTCCCCCTGGACACTCGTCCAAACACCGTCCATCGTAGAGAACCAGGGATGGCTCGGCACAGAGGTCACAGTCATCCGCCGAGGGGCCACTACACTCCAGACAGTCTTCGTGGCAGGGGATGCACTCGCGTGTGTCCTCGTAGAAGCCACGGGGACAGGACTGATGACACATACCCTGGAACAGGAAGGACGCAGGCGTACACTCTGCAGGGAGTAGGAAGCAGCCAGTTACCCCCTCGGGCACAGGAAAGAGGAATCCCTTCCTTCTGGAGTGGGCTAGCCTGTCCAGACCCCACTGGCTCCTTCTACCAGAGTGTTCCGTGTCCCATGTGTGTGCCCCGTGCCAAGCCTCACGTCTCTAAGCTTTGGGAGAGAAGACCACATACGGTGGGCTAATGACCTGGTGTTGGGTTTACAGCCCGAAATGATCTGCCCCTTAGAGGTGTAAAAAAATTGCAGTGATGGGGTAGACCAGCTGTGGAGGAGATGCTGGAGGTTTTGGTTAAAACCTGAAATGCAGGCTGTATTCAGTGCAAAAGCAGTTTAAACATTCTTGCATTAGTTATGTTTTCATTCCCTGGTAGGGTCGACCGGTGACATACACATAATTACTCAGTGGGAGGAATGCATTGTGGGTTTCTTTCATTTGTCTTCATTCTCTTATTTGGGGCGGGGGAACCAAGAAAACACTTTGGGTCACACCAAGAGAATCCCTTCGATGGAACAGCATCATTCAATGGGTCTTACTCTGGAGAGGAGATTAGCCCGTCTTGGAGATAATTCTCGAGAAAGAACTCCTAGCCAGAGTGCTCTCCTGAGCCTGACTGTCTTCGCCTGAACTTCTCTTTCGTATCTTTTATAACAGTTGCAATTCTCTAGCTCCCTCTGTTTCCTTAATATCAGCCTCCCTATGAGATTTTGTGCCCAAAGAGGCAGGAACTTTGGGTTCTTGTCTGGATCTCCAGCAGCTGGGATGACCCCTAAGTGCTCAGGACCCCTGTGTGGGAGAAATCCCGCAGAAGCAGGGCTTTCGTTTGTCTTTGCTTGAAGCATCCGTAATGGCGAGGCTTTATTCTTGCCCTCGATTTCCTCAGTGATGGGCAGGGAGGTGGATCTATTTCAGTAAAGGTAAGGAGACTGGTTCCCTCCATTTTGCATGGACATCTCCACCCCCGCTCCCACCCCCTGCCATAGTCGGTCCCCAGGAGCGGTGGCTTGGGAGAGCCACACTCTCCCCTGGGATGCTCCCACATACCTTTGCACGTCTTCTCATGGATGCAGTCCTGACACTTCTCAGGGCAAGCCTTGCACACCCCCTCCACGGCCACATGCCTCTCGGGGCAGGCTTCCCGGCATGCTCCCTGGTGCAGGGTGAGGCTTCCTTGGCAAGAGTGGCAGTTGGTAGCATTTCCTTCGCAGGTTCTGCAAGGAGAGCTGCAGGGCTTACACGTGCTGTCTTCTGCATAGAAGCCCCTGTGGGGAAGACAGAGCACAACTGGAGATGCTTTCCGGTGGGGAAATGAGTCACGCGTGGTGGCAGAGGGCTTGGGACTGAAGACGCTGGGAGGGCGGCTGCCACTGTGGGGCAGAACAAGGCGGTCAGATTTGCGGAGGAAGGAGGGGTCGGAAATCACATCTGGGAAGAGAAAGATGAAAAGGATAGGTATTGTCCTTGTGAACGTGGTTGGTCTGAAAGCCACTTTTGTTAATGTGTTCATAGTTCAGCCACCTTCTGGTTTCCCTATTTTATCTCCCAATTTTTATTTTTATTTCTTTATTTTTTTAAGAGTATTTGTTTATTTGACAGAGAGAGAGATCACAAGCAGGCAGAGAGGCAGGCAGAGAGAGAGAGAGAGAGAGAGGGAAGCAGGCTCCTTGCTGCGCAGAGAGCCCGATACAGGGCTCGATCCCAGGACCCTGAGATCATGACCTGAGCTGAAGGCAGAGGCTTAACCCACTGAGCCACCCAGGCGCCCCTGGTTTTTATTCTTTATTCCTTTTTTTTAAATAAGAGCCTTATGTTAGAGTAGAAAATGCTTTTTATCCAATTACCTTTTTAATGAAAAATTTTCATTTACTAAATTACTGAATTTAGTCTTTAATATAAAATGTTCATTTATAATTAAGTTAAGAAGTTACTTTCAAAAAGCTCAGAAGGTTTAATGCCCTATAAAATTAGAACCACTTTTGTTTGCGGCTCCTCTCAACCAGTCTCCAGTGGCTTCTTCCAAACACACGCGTAGAATGTTTGCACACCGTGTCAAACATATTTACAGCACAAACATATCCTACAAATACACAGGAGGATATATTTCTATGACTGACTTTCTTCCAGGTGGAATCTGGTGTCTGTATATATCGGACCTCTCGGTGATTACATTATCACGCCATAGATTAATACTGACTGGTGAACACAGGAAATATGAAAACCTCAAACTTTTCAAATAGATTTGGAAGATGAGGAAAATATAGACAGTTCCTTGGAAGAAAAAAGCTGGAGGAAAGAGCTGGAATGTGCAGAAGCGGGAAAATCACAAACCAGTGTAGAGGATATGGACTTCGATGTCCTAGGTGTCTATTACAGTTGTTTTCAACAGTTTTCATTTTATTTGTCAGCTGTTGCCATAATAGTGCAAAACACCCCCAAACTCATCACCCGTGTGTCTGTGGGAGGGCATATCTAGGCTGAGCTTGTGCTCAAAGAGGCATATGTCATTGTAGGGGAAGCACATGTGCTTCTCAGTACGTGTACTACTCAGGCATGTACTCTGGGGGACGGAGGCTGCACCCCAAGGTACACCCTGGATTCTGGTCTTTCTGTCCCTTTATCTTCTCTGGCACAGGGACCTCCTGGGGCACATTCTTCTCTTAGCCATGACAGAGAACAAGAGGGCAAGTTCATCCAGGCAAACAGGTTGTAAAGCTCTGCTTCCCTTCCGCTAACAACCCGTTGGCCAAAGCAAATGAACTTGTCCGAAGTCAAGATCAAGGCAGTCCATTCAATGTCTGTGGAAGTTGCTGCAAAGTGACAAGTAGAGGGCATAGGTCCATGGAAGGGTGAATAATTGTAGCAAATAACTCATCTACTAGAGTCCTTTTTGAATCAGTGCCCATGAGGCATCCTATATGGCCTCTTTACTTGACGTTTTAATGAACTCATTCACATCTGTTTCCTCATTCCTTCAGCCCTTCTTGTATTTATTCGGGAAACAAAAATGTACTGAATGTATCAGGAAGAAATAGGACAGGGGTGAATAGGTTTATGTATCTGATGTAGTTTTACGAAAGAAAAATCGGAGAAGAAGCAGTTTAGTAGAAGAGAGGGAACCAAATTGTATCCGGATGAAAGCTAAGACCAGACTCCCTTATACAGTAGTATCTTAGCTTTCTGGGACCACATGGAGAACCTTCAGTTGATTATAACTAAGCTTCTGCTGTCAATTCTTACATCTAGCAGATGCGAACTATTTATCTGCAGAACAGAATTGAATATGCTTGGCTTCTTCACTAGCCTGGAAGCTTCTCGAGTACCCTGACTGGTGTTTGCACCTACAGGATCTGTCTCAGTAGCGGATCCAGAAACTAATGATCTACTTCTATCATAGGTCTTGTAGCTCTAGCGTCAAGTTCTTTTAATCAGTGGGAAATTTCTGATTCCCCCAAATAGATCCTATTGGTCACTCCCCCAAACTCCCTCCTCGCCTCCC
Organism: Enhydra lutris kenyoni; assembly: GCF_002288905.1. Classification (NCBI taxonomy): domain Eukaryota; kingdom Metazoa; phylum Chordata; class Mammalia; order Carnivora; family Mustelidae; genus Enhydra; species Enhydra lutris. The sequence goes on along the minus strand of NW_019154117.1, from coordinate 16,655,839 downwards.
TCTTTCTAGTCCTCCTTGCTGTCAGTGTTTGATTTTATTTGGGTGTTCAGGGTGAATCTTGTGTAGCCAAAACTGGTCTTTCTATTTCCATCCTTCTGGCCAGAGATCATTTTTGGAGCATGGAAGGGATGCATTCTGGCTAATGAGATGTGAAGGGAAGTTGGTTTTCTTTCCTTTGGAAAAGAGATGGAGGAGGGGAAACGTGCCCTTTTCTGTCTCTTGTTGTTGCTGTGTAGGGTGGTGAGGTTTGGACACGGGGCAGACAGCATGGCTCAGGGGCTCAGGGGATGACAAGCTGAGGAAGATACAAGAACAAAACGGAAAGATTGTGGGTTTTTAACGAAGTGTTGGCTGCTGAGGTAACCAGTGCTGGATTTTAAGCTTTTTGGTCCGTGCAATGACAAACCCCACACTGTCTCAGTCATTCTACTTAGAATTTATGTTGCTTGTCACTGGAAGTTCCCAGATGCAGTTTTCCAAGTTTCGTTTCCACTTCCTTTTTACATCCTGGAGGTGGAACCATTGATGGGAAGAGAAAAGGAATTATAAACCAGAGGACTGAGGAAACCATGAGGAATCAATAAATAATTTAGCAGGTCTGATTCTGTATTTATTATTTACACCTCACACCTCACCTACTGCAAACATTTAAGAAAAGATTCCTGTATTCGCAGCCTTAACTTTGGTCATGGAAGAAAGACAACTCCTTGATCACAGCCACAAAGTGGAAGAAACGCGTATTTTCACAAAAGTCAAAAACACGTACATATCACAGTCCCGAGGGAGAAGTGTGCACGCTTTGGCTGCTATGGCCAATAGTGTTGTCAGTCAGTGCCACAGGGGGACACATCCCTAGGCTCTGTCACTGGGGATGGGGAGGCGTTCCTGGTGTAAGAAGGAATTGCCCTCCAAATGCCATAGGGGAATGAACCAGAGCCGGATGAGAAAGGCAGAGGGACACTTACTCAGGGCACCTGGTGTAGCACCTGCCTTTGTGGAGGACAAGAGGGAGGTCTGGTGATGTCTGGCACTTTCTGCAGAGATCAGCTCCAGAGCAGGAGACACAGTCCTCTGTACAGTTCTCGCAGCTTCCACTCCTCGCTGAGGGCCACATGCCTTCGGGACAGGAGGAGACACAGGCCTGGGCCAGCAGATATGTGCCTAGAAACCAAGGGAAGAAGGCAGAGTGGACAGATGGTCATCCTGTGTCTGGTCCAAGGGCAGTTGTGTCTGCACAAAGGACAGATGACCCACAGCAGCCCAAACTCCTTTTTGGAGCCTCTGCAAAGACCCAAGGATGTTGAATATTTATTTCTGACAATCGCAAGTAATTATTAGTGATGCTCGGTCTCCCACATTCAGTTTGATGGCCAGAAAGGATATTGACAACAGAGGTTTTGCCCTGTTTCTTTCTTTCTGTTTTTAGCATTTATTTGAGAGAAAGAGAGAGAGAGTGTGAGTGCACAATGGGGGTGGGGAAGAGCAGAGGGAGAGGAAGAGGCAGGCTCCCTGCTGAGCAGGGAGCCCGATGTGGGATTCGATCCCAGGACCCCAGATCATGACCTGAGTTGAAGACAGATACTTACTTGACTGAGCCACCCAAGTGCCCTCTTGCCCTGTTTCTTTTACTTTCCTGCTGATACTGGTGCAGGTCTTGAGGGGCTTCCTTCTGTCCAGTTGGTCTGTTAACACCTTCGTCCACGTGTAAGGCACATGTGCAGCCCTCTAGAGTCTATTTTTCTGCTTCTGGAAGCCTCTCCTTCTAGGCCGCTAACCCAGTGGCAACTCTTCCATCCAGCACCACCTGGCGTGGATGGTCTGTCTACTTATTTTTAATTGAAAAAAATCAGATATCATCATTATTGAAGAAAACTATTGTAAAAATCACCCTCCATTCCCAAATCCCAAGACAATTCCTTCAGTTTTTGGTTGTAAACGTTTATATTTCGTAGGGGTAGAGTCATGGCACACCTGAAATTTTAAAGTTTGTATCATCTCACAATGAACACTGCGCCTTCCAACACCATGACCGCTTTCATGGTCACTTTTAATTCTTAAATTCTCACTGTTAATGAACCATGTTCATAAAATATCCCCCCAATTCAGGGGAGTTGCTATTTCTGATATTTTGTTATTACAGACGATGAAGCAGTGCATCTGTTGACCTGTTTAAGTTGTTGTTTTTTGGATGGGGCTCCTGGGTGGCTCAGTCAGTTGGGCGTCTGTCTCCGGCTCAGGTCATGATCCCGGGGTCCTGGGATTGAGCCCCGCATCAGGCTCCTTGCTCAGCAGGGAGCCCGTTTATCCCTCTTCGTCTGCCCCTCCCCCCTGCTCTTGCTCACACTCTCTCTCAACTAAACAAACCTTAAAAAAAAAAAAAAGTCGTTCTTGGGATTTTTTCTCCCCTAAATTCAGAAATGAAGAAGGAAAGAAGAAGTAGGGTACTTACCCTCCCCCGGAATCTCTACCCTCAGTTCTCTTGTTTTGGCTAAGGCACTTTCAAGAGTAATGGAACCTCTAGAAATGTCAGGTACCCAGAGACCCAGCAAATTCTGTGGCCAGATCAACAGATAACTTCATCATGGCTTTGGATAAGAACACTGATGTTTTCTTTCTCTCTCTCTCTCTCTCTTTTTTGGTCCTTTGAAAGCTAGTTGTGTGTGTGTTTAAGATTTTATTTTTAAGTAATCTTTATACGCAACATGGGACTCAAACTTACAACCCCGAGATCAAGGGTCTCTTGTTCTACCGACTGAACCCGCCATGTGCCCCTGAATACCAGTTTTGTTAGAGGTCACTGTCTGGGTCCTGGCATTTTCCCAGAGGAGCCATTGTGATAGGAACAGTGAGAACTGGATCAAGTCCTGCAAAGCTTTTACATAAAGATGTCACATGAGTGACAGTGAAGTGTCTGGGCCACGGCCACCTCCTGTCATATTCCACACTGACCTTTTGGACATGAAGTGCACAGCGTCGCAGACTCATTGCAGGTTTTACAAGAAGGATGACAAGGCTGGTGTCCTCTCAAAATGTCTGTGTAGGGAGAGAAACCAGAAGTCAGTGTTACAGCATTGGAAAGGATCTCATGGGTCATCTCGTCTTCCTGCCCAGAATAGAATCCCTTCAGTTTTGCATTGGCTAAACTCTGATGCCCACTCATTACCCGTGCAGTGGACTTTATTCATTTATTCATGTATTTCATTCTTTTTTTCTCTTCCTTCCAATTGATCATTAAGACGTGGTTTGCAAACTTCCAGTGACAGGATAGCCTTAAATGCAATGGGGTTGTTTAATCTAACAGGTGTTCCTTCTTCCACATATTAAAAATCTGTGGGAGTGTGTGCTTGTGGGCATGCATCATGAAAGAATTTTCTAGTTGAGGGTCATTACTTCTTTCCCCAAGATTCTTAGATGACCATTTCTCTTCACTCCAAGATGATAACAGAATTCATTGTGTCTTTTGTGGAGTAACTTTTTCTTCTTCCCTCCCTTCCTTCCCTCCTCTCTTTCCTTTTTTTTTTTTTTTTTTTTTTTTGTTGTTGTTGTTCTTTGGAACTAGGTTTCAAAATCCGTCAATGTTTGGGTTTCTGTGTTCTTCAGAGTGACCACTGTGGAATGCAAACCTAAATTGATCTCCTCTCAAATCATCGTTAAACATTCACCTAATGGGGCCACCTGCGAGTTTTCTGGTTGGTCGGATGGTAAGCAGGCCATTCCCGCTCAATACCCATCCACCTGGGAAACATTGGAGGTGTTCCTCTCTCCCTTTCCCCCCAAGAGCTCTCCTTCGATGGCCAGGCTTTTCCCAAGAGTCAGCAAGTCCGAGGGACAATTTCAAAGACCTACAGAACAGCCTTGGTGACATCACTCAATGAGGACATGAGATCTTGACCAAACCTCAGGAGCTGCTTGGGAATCAGCATGAGTCTCACGGGGGAAAATTAGAAAAAGAAGATCTAGCTCAGGATGTGGGATAGGAATGATCTGGACCCCCAGTTGACTGTTGGCATCTTATGACCACCCCCCCCTTGCTTCTGGCTCCTTCCAGCCCTTCCGAGAGTCGGCCTGACAAAGTGGGTCCTGTAGGCACACCTGCCTTCAGAGCCCAGCTGTGCCACTTCTGGGAGAGTAACCATGGATATGGGAATTAAACTCAGAGAGTCCTATTTTCCATGTCTCTAGCATGAGAGCCAATGATCGTTCCCTTATAGAACTGTCGTGGGATGAAATGAAACTGTGTATAATGCACACACACAGCGGCTCAGTAAATGCTAGACCTTCTGCTTCCTTCCTCCCAGTTTTCTCCTTGGGTACATACCTCCCCATTTCCCAAGCTTCAGCTTTAGTTCTCTCTCTTCTTCCCCTGTTCCATACCTGGAGTGGCCCTGGGAGGCAGTGCTTGGTTTCTCCGAAGGTGCCATGGTGAATAAGCTGCTGAGATTAGCTAATGAGGAAACTAGATCCCCAGGTAGGGAGGTAGACAGATTGGCATGGACGTAGATAGAGACGTATAGACATAAAGGATCATTCTGCTACGCTAAGTGGCAGTTCTCTTCCTAGTCTGGAAGGAGAAACATGCCTTGGTTTTCCAGGAGACTGACTCACTGCTGTACTCTACCTGGGCAGAGCTGTTAAGAGCTCAGTTACCCTTGGGCAGAGCAGAGCCCAGCGCAGGATTCCCGCAAAAGACAACAGGTCTCCCTGTTGCCCACAACATCAACCAACCACAAGACCAACAGTCTCCCCGAAGGCCTTTTTAACCTGATAGCCTCACTTAACCCAAAAGAGAAGGCGGCAGAGTGAGCAACAGGTCCCTTGCCAACATCAGTCCTCGCTAATCCCCAGGGAGATTCGGATCAAAACTGCAGTGTGAGAGCATCTCACACCTGTTAGCCGGGCGAGGCTGGAGAAGACATAGCCAGCATCGGTGAGGACGTGGAGGAAAGGGGACGCTTGTGCACCACTGGTGGGGCTGGAAGTGGGGAGAGCCACTGTGGCAAACAGTGCGGAGGGTCCTCAGAAGATGAAAAATGGAGCTACCCCACGATCCAGCCATTCTACGCTGTGTATGTAACTGAAGGAAATGGAATCACTGTCTTGAAGAGACACCTGTTCTCCCATGTTCATTGCAGCCTTGCTTACAAGAGCTGAGATAGAGAAACCACTGAAGTGTCCATAGATGGGTGAATGGGTCAAGAAGATGTGCTGTATGTGTATAAAGGAGCACCACTTGGCCATAAAAAGGAAGGAAATGTTGCCATTTGCAACAAATGGATAAATCTTGAGCATTAGGCTAAGCGAAATATATGAGAGAGAGAAAGATAAATACTCTGCGATCTCACTTATACATGGACCTACAAGGAAACCAAACTCTTATAATAGATCGGTGGTTGCCAGGGGTCGGGGTGGGGTGGGGAATGGGTGAAAGGGGACCAAAAGGTACAAACTTCCAGTTGTAAGATGATTAAGTACATGGTGTCTACAACTAATACTGTTGTATATGGGGAAGTTGCTAAGAGGCTAGCTCTTAAAAGTTCTCACCACACACACACAAGGTAACTGGGGGTGGTGGATATGTTAACCTTATGGTGGTAATCATTTTGCAATATATACATATATCAAACTATCTCATTATACTTGTTAAACATGACAATGTTACATGTCAATTGTATTTCAATGGAACTGAAAAAAACACAATGGCTGAGAGCAGTTCTTAAAAAATAATAGCAAATTAATATTTACCAGACACCTTGACAGTCTTTAATATTATTATATGTCTAGGCCAGGAGTTGAGCTTTTTTTGACTCAGGGTTTGAAATTTTTTGTTTTATCTTTTTTTTTTTTTAAAGATTTTATTTATTTAAAGATTTTTGTTATTTATTTGACAGACAAAGATCACAAGTAGGCAGGCAGGGGCGGAGGGGAAGCAAGCTCCCCGCTGAGCAGAGAGCCCGATGCGGGGCTCCATCCCAGGACCCTGGGATCATGACTTGAGCCAAAGGCAGAGCCTTTAACCCACTGAGCCACTCAGGCGCCCCAAAGATTTTATTTATTTATTTGAGACAGGGAGAAAGCGCATGAGTGAGCGCACAAGAGTGGAGAGAAGGGGCGGAGGAAGAGGGAGAAGCAGGTTCCCCATACAGGGGAGCCAGAAGTGGGGCTCTGTCCTAGGACCCTGGGATCATGACCTGAGCAGGAGGCGGCAAACATTTAACTGAGCCACACCCAGGCACCCCGATTTTATCATTTTTATACTAAAGTTTTTTTATTTAGAAATGAGTTTTAATGAATTTTCTCACATTTTTGTAATATATCTACACGTATTTATAATTACGCATCTCGCACATTCTGGCAGCATGAGATTTTACTGGGACACACTAGATATAAAAATTCTGTAATGTCGGCACATGTCCACTAGAGGGTGCTCTGTACACACAGTTAACAGCAATTAAGTGTGGGCAAGGGATCATCCTTGCCAGGCACAGGTTTTTATCCTAAAAGATTAGTGACTTAGTCACAAGTATTTGACTTTGATCATAGTTTTTCTTTTTTTTTCCACTCCAGAAATTTGGACTGGACAAGACCTCAAAGGGGAAAAAAAAAAAAACAAAACACCTTGACCAAGAAAATGTAGTGTCTGTCCTTTAGAAATGACTATAGCTAAACCATATAAAACAGGAGTTTTATTTAAAACAAACTTTAAAATAAGCAATACTCAACACAGTTAAAAAAAAAAACCCAAAAGAACTGAAGAAAGGGAATATATCATAAAGCATCCCTCCATCCTTTCTATATAAACTGTATTTATTCACCTTGTTTATCACATTTGTTTTGTTTCTGGTAATAATGTATTTGGGGGGGCCATGGCACACAAAGAACCCCCTCATTCTTGTTTGTGACTCCACAGCATTCCATTGCACGGGTATATCAAACTTCATTTTTCTAACTGGTAACCGTTGGTGACTGCTTAGTATTTTTTTTTTTTCCCCAATCTCTGCTATTTCAAATACTACAGCAGTGACCAGGGAGGCCAAAGGTGCTTTTCCAGGCTATTACAGATCTGCAAGGACAGAGGCTTTTCTTGAGAGCCTCTCCAGATATAACTAGTCAGCACATCAGGAACGCCCTTAAATGTTCCAGAAAGCTTCACGGCTGAATTTCCTCCCGGTCTCTGGCCTCTGAGCACCAAGTTGCGGTTACCACCTTCCTTCTGTTTTTGTCTGAGGACTTCTGCACCCCCATTTGCTCCTCATAGTTCAGCTTCTCGGGTTGGTTTCTAGGTCACAGAGGCTTTTGATTCGGTGTGATGGTCTTTTCCCTATTTCCCTGTTACCTCTTTTGATTGGAAACTTCCGCCGTTGCTTCTGTGGAAGGCTCCTCGCCGAAGATGGGCTTTCAGTGGGCCCGGGCTCTTTTTTATTTAAAAAAAAAAAAAAAAAAAGCGTTTCATTTTTTTAATGCAAGAAAGATAAAGAAGGTTACTGTTGCCTATCACCTTACCACCCAGAAATGTGGGGTAGACATCAGCATGTGGATTTCCCATCTTCATATTGAATGTGGGAGTAGAATCATGTATGTGTTTGTGTGTGAAATCGTTTATGTCTTCTCTGTATATAGTACAGATCCTACATTTTGCATTTTTAAAAAGATTTTATTTATTTATTTGACAGAGAGCACAGAAGCAGGGGGTGGGGAGCTGCTGGCAGAGGGAGAGGAAGAAGCATGCTCCCTGCTGAGCAGGGAACCCCATGTGGGGCTCGATCCTAGGACCCTGGGATCACGACCTGAGCTGAAGGCAGATGCTTAACCGACTGAGCCACCAGGCACCCCTGAATTTGATATTATAGATTTTATAGGCATATTCTCTTGCTCCTAAAAGTCTTTGTATACACTATTTTAAATGGGTGATGTATTTAGATGAAACATAATTCACTTAATTTTGGGGGGGGGTTATTATAAATGGAGCTGCTATGGACATCTTTATACACAGGATATAAAGGACTTGGCTTGGCTCCTAGGCATCTCAGCTAGCACTCTTTGCTGCCTTCTTTTCGGGACTATTCTTCCCCAATCTAGCACCCCCTCCCCCCAAATACTTGATTTTGACAAGGAAGACTGTTTTGAAAGTGAACTAGTGTTTCCTGCGTTAAAACTGGGTCAGGTTAAAGGGCTGGGGAGTAGTTTAACTTTTATTGTGTCCTCTTCAGTCCTGGGAGCTTTATATGTGTTCTCCCATTTAATTCTCAGAATGACCTTGGCTGAAGTAGTTCCATGTTCTTATTTTATGGTTGAGGGAATTAAGATTCAGACAGAATGAGTAACTTGCTCAAGGTCACACAGCTAGTAGAGAGCAGAGCCAGGATTTGAATTCTGGTATGCTTATCTCTAAAGCCTACATCCACTAGAGAGACTTTTTGTAATTAATTTGGATTTTAAAATAGTTTGGTTGAGGTCAAAGCAGTGGTATACCGGTAAAATGGCTTTTTGGAACATAAGACAAAAAACTTGACTTATAGTGTTTGCTGATTTCCGTGGTAAATACTCCCATCACAGCCTATGGTTTAATGATCCCCTATCAAAATTCCTGGGTATTTGACAATCAAGGCAAGTGCAGATGCATGGTTCCTTCAGGGATCCTGTGGGCCAAAGGTTTAGTCATTTCCTCATCCAGAGTCCCGGGTTTTCTTCACTGAGTTCTGATTGGATAATTAAATAAAAATGAGGTCCTCATTTCTAAGCAAGGCAACTGTATATATCTACAAAGTCCTTCTAAAAATCAGATTTTCGTGGCATCTTTAAAGCTCTCGAAGATTCAGTTACACACAGGCAATGTATCTCCCCACCGCTGAGATTTATTTTTTGCACATGGCTCAGTGTTTGTGAGGGACTCTGGGAGTCCAGGCTTCCTCAGGGCACAGGAATCCAGATCAAAAGACAGGCTGGTGAGAAATTGTTAGGATGTGGTCAAAGATAAAAAGTTAATTCCCCGCGTCTGCGCTTTGTAGATTAAACTACCCTCGGACTATGTCATTAGAGCCTGATACAAACACGGTTTTCATCGATGATGGAAATAGGTGGGTAGGGGAAATGTGCGGGAGTTATTCCTAGGACTTTCCGGCACTACCAGGGGGAAAACCACTTAAGAGAATCCAAATGATTTAACAGGCATAGAGTAAACCGTTTCCATTCCCCACAATGGTTTCAGGAAGGCAGCTGAATGCCCCAACATTTCACCCACGGTCACCCTGTGATGCCCGGGGCACTGTGGAAGCCATTAGTGGCCTGTTTCACATTGGGTCTATGGCTGCCATGCGGGGATATTGGACTAGGAGTCTCCAGAGGATATTACTGACTAGGACAGGGGATCTGGGAGGGATCCGTACTCTGGTGCGAGTGATTCTTTGCTGGCAGGAAGAGCAGAGTTGGGCGGCCATCTTTGGACATTACTCAGCCTTGGCTGAAGGACTTGCCGGGCATGGTCCAACGTATAGGGAACTCTCCATCCTCAGACTGGGGCGGGAGGTGGTCCCACCGTGTGCATAATTAACGAAGAATGATGGTCCTCTCATTCTGAGCAGCCACCTTATTAAGAGAGGGGTTCAGTGAAGTCCAGTTGGATTTTTATTTTAAGGCTATTTCCTCCCCACATGCTGGCACAGGCAATGGGGGCAGTCGTAGTCTTTGGAGGCAAAGAAGAGCTGATTGTTTCTGCTGGGGCTGGTGTGGGTGAACTGAAGTTTGTCCCGTTTTACCTTCCTTATGTGGATCCACGACCGTGTTGAAAAGCACAGTACCACCTTGCTGAGAGCACCTAGGCAGCTCTGTTCTTTTCAAATCCTTCTGTACATTGTCTGGGCTCCCACAGAGTTGACTCAGGGTGAATGCAACCTGCTTAGCATCATCGTAAAGGGGTGGCTAATTAGCGACTGTTTTCTGGAAACTTCTACCCATCTATTATACCCCCAATCTTGTTTTGTTTGTTTTGCTTCTTGTTTTTAAGAGCTAGAAGTCAGGGTACAGTTGTAGGCATTGGCTCTAATACTCAAGTCTAGGATGTTATGGAATGCATTTCTCACTTACTATCTACCTCAGTCTAAACTCTGCCTGGGAAGCTGAGCTCCAGCTGTATCTTGCTTCGTGAAGAATGAGTCCTTCCTCCCTGTGAGTAGTCTGCATGTCTGATTTCCTAGATCATAGAAAAGTGCGGCCGTGCCATTGACTTTATTGCTTTTGTCCAGCCATGAGAAGCATTCGCATCTGCTTCCTGAATCCCTTATTAGTGCTGAATCCCCAAATGGACTAATTCCGTCCCTTCTTCAAAAACACTATATTTTGATAGTAGAAAATGCAGAGGGTTGGGTGTGGTGCTCTGACAGAGGGGAACAATCAGGGCCTGATTTCTTCTTGCAGAGCGCGTAGTCCAGTTGAAAGGGACGTGTAATCATTTGGGGAATCAAATCTGCTCTGACTCTTGGCTCCCTGGCCCTTTTCATCATCTGGATGCCAGATAAAATACAGATGTTCTGAGCTAGGAACACAGCACCAGACGATTTTCCTCTTGGCTTGCACTGCCTCTTAAATGCCTGAATGCCAGACAAACCCGTTTTCAGCCTTTGGGTCCAGCTATAATTCACGAAAGATATCCCAGTCTGGAGTGAATGATTTTCTTCCCAGCTATGTCTCTGAAATTGGCCCATGTTCTCCGTGTCCTTTGGCTGCTGGGTTTGTGATGGTCCCTGAGCTGCTTTTCCTTTAAGTCTCATATGTGCCACGGTCATGGTGGACGGTCGCCATGGATGTCCCTCCGTGGACCCAGCGAGAGCCTCTCTCCTGCCCGGGATCTTTCCCTCTCCCTGGCCCTTCGAAGTCGTATCCTGAGCGGACCTCCACTGTTGCTGCACTGAAATGACCTTTTTAATAAATCCTTGCCTCGAAATCAAACAGAGAACATCTCTTGTTTTCGTGAGCATCTCTTCATAGAATGTGAGTCAGATTTTTCCAGTCGGAAGAGGGTTTTGTGTTTTAACCCCCGGAGACACAGAGAGGTCATTGGAGCTTGTAACTACCTTGCAAGGAAGCCTGTGACTTTGGCTCCAGTGCGAGGAAGTCCATACGGAAGACGCGGGTCGGGATGAGCAGACGCAAGCCTTTACTGTTAGACGGCAAGCTCCCACACCCTCCCTCCTGCCCCCATCAAAATCCCCACTTTCCCCATCTGCAGCCGGAGGGGGACTTTTATTTTATTTTACTTGAGAGGCAGCATGAGCCCCTGGGGGAGGGGGAGGAAAAATCTCAAGCAGATTCCCCACTTAGCAGGGACCCGGACTCCAGGCTCCATCTCCCAACGTGGAGATCATGACCTGAGCCAAAATCGAGAGTCCATTGCTTAACTGAGAGAGCCGCCCAGGTGCCCCTGGAGGGGGACTTTTAAAAGGCAAGCTTGAATGATGCTAAGTTCTAATCAGCAGCTGGAAAGATGGGCTGTCTCAGCTTAAGTTCTAATTCTTAAGGGTCGTTCTTCCGTGTGTGACTGAAAAAGCCCACCTTTGCCAGTCTTTCTCCTTTGCCTTAGGTAGAAGCTATTCTGGATCTTTGAGACAGTGGTCTTTGGGCCATTCTCCTCCATGACTCTGTTTACCCGCTCCGAGCTCTCCCCCACCAAACAGGAACTCACGGGCCACACCAACCATTAAGTTGCACTTCGGGTTTCCCCCCAGGTCAGATACCCACCAACCACAGCCTCCTCCCCTCTCCGACTCCAAGCTTTGGTTCACAGTCGTGCCTTCATCTCATTCAAGATATCCCAAAGGCAAGGGTTAAAGAGGGAGGGAAGGAGACAGGCAGAGAAGGTGGCCGGACACCTGCTCTCTCTCTCTCTCTCCCGCACATACCATTCCAGAATCTCCCTTCCACCTGGATCTGGGCTGGCCCCACACACGTCCCCTGCCGCAGCTGCTGTCCTTCCCAGCAGCTGCTGCACTGCTGGTGTCCAAAGCCGGTGCAGGTCTCACAGGCCGGGTGGCAGCGCTCACATCGTCCCAGCTCTGGGTCAGCATAGAAGCCAGGGCCACATCTCCTGACACAAGAGCCGTCTGCGGGAGGACACAGAGAGGGAGCATGGGGGTGGGCCCCTGGCAGGTTCGGCTGGGCGCCCTGTGCAAGGCTGGGTTCTAAACAGGCCGAGGGGAAACTCAGGAACATTCTTTGTTTGCATTTGTTTTTAAAGAAACCAAACTGGCCTCAGTTTATTTTAACCAAGAAACGTGTCTCCAATCCAACACGTCAGTCTGCTTTTAACCAAGCATTTAAGTTTGCTCCAGGGGTGAAGGAGTGAAGGGCATCGAGTAAAGAACTTTGGATTCTCAGGGCCTTGGAGAAGCACGAATCAAACAAATCTCCGTAGAGAACCACAGAGGTCAGTGGGGGCTGATCTGGCAAAGATTAGGGAGCCTCTGGCCGGTAGTCCTTCCCCTGGAAGACCCCTAGGATGGTTCTTTCATAACCAACAGACCCAAACTGAAGACAAAGGATCTTGTAGATCTTTAACAGTGCTTAGGGATATATAGTGTGGATTAAGTCCCCAGGAAAGAGTCATGGTTCTGAATATTCTAGGTGATTTGTTCTAAGGCATTTACCTTCAATGTACCCCCACCCCCGCCCCCGTCCCTCTTGCATCCATCAGCTTGGCGATGTCGGACATTAATGAGCGACAGGCACTCTACTTCAGTAATAGAAGCAGAAGGAAGTATTGCCGGCTAATGTTCATTTTCAAACCAAATTAAGATCCATCCTTGGACAAGAGGCACAGGAAGAGTGTGAAACCAGTCAAGTGCGTGCTCTCATTTCTGGGTGGGGCTCGGGAGCCTTGTCCTTCCTTTGTACCACCCTGCGCCTCTCAGGCTTACCCAGGAGAAAGAAGCCCTCTTCACACCAGTAGCACTGGCGCCGGTCACAGTTGCCGCAGTTGGTCTCACACGCTTTGCATTCGGATTCTTCTCTGTAGGTCTTCTCAGGACAGGTCTTGTAGCAGTGCTGTTCAAACCTAGGGGGTAGGAGAGGAGGCAGTTTCCTCCATGAGGTACATTGACGTTGTTTCTCTTTACCACCAGAATTTAATATCCTGACATCTGTCTACACGTCATTTTTAACAGGTATAGATATTTGGGTGTCAAGGACAAAAGCTTGGTCTTTGTGTGCTCACCAAACATGTCATTGGCCACTTCCCTCTGGACCCCGAGGACCCAACATCAGCGCAGCTGTCAAGAGCTGGGGAGTAGGAAAGGGGTCCCAGTGTTTATTTATGGAGTACTGATGGTGCATGAAGTCCTCATTTCAACCTCCATGCGATTCCCAGATGGTAGCTATTATGTCTTTAATTTCTAGATAGGGGAACTGAGTCTCGAGGTAACAGGCTCAGAGTCCCGTACATAGTCAAAGTCAGGCCTGGGATTTGAACATCTGTTCGTTCTGTCACATGGCAATGGGAAGGGGAGGTGACGTGGAGACCTCCCATCTCTGACTTGTAAAGCTGAATTGGAGAACTTTGGGAGTGTCTGTTAATCTGTGTTTCATTTACCCTAGTGCTCTGTGTCTCTCGTTACCCAGGGAGTGATTCAGAGCTCACAAAGTACCTGGCTTCATCCTGGATTTTCTCACTCCCATTAAGGACATGGTCTCCACATGGACATTTGGAAACAGCTCAGTGTTGAGTTCAAGTAACTTACCAAAATGTCTACTAGATTTTTTTTAATTATTTTTTTTAAAAAGCTAGATTTTTAATATTAAGAATGAAGTGGCTTAGGTTTTATGTATTTATATTTTTAAGGATATTGTCCCTTCTCATTCTACAGTAGAATGTTGTATCTCATTTTTTTAAACTTATTTTTTTAATTTTAATTTTTATTTACATATTTATTTTTGAGAGAGACAGAGCATGCACACAAGTGGGGAAGGAGCAGAGTGAGAAGGACCCCCCCCCCAACCCCCCTGTCCCACCTGCCTCAGCTGAGCAAGGAGCCCAATGTGACACTCTTGATCTCAGGACCCTAGGGATCATGACCTGAGCCAAAGCAGACGCTTAGCCCACTGAGCCAGTCAGCCACCCCAAATGTTGTATTCCAGACTCCACTGAATTAGGGGTCCGTTTGAAGGGGCTGACCTTTGCCCTTTGGTGAATTTCATAGCATCAACGAAGTATCCAAGGAAAGCTTTGTATTTCTTCATTAGCACCTTCTATGATACAATGTTTTATTCACTATCTTCAAAGTTACAAAACATTCTATAGGGTTATACTTGTGTGTTTCTGGAAACAAACATGATGTCCTTTACCCCCAGGGGTACTGGGCTTGTTCCTTCCCTGTATTTGTTTCTCCAAGGGTTTTATGGGACCTTCAGTGGCCAGCGGTGCGCAGGCGTGGCTCATCGGGCTGGCTACAAGGTGGAACAGGGCCGGGACAGGGGAAGCAGTTGCAGGTGGAGGGCTGCGCTATCCTGTCAGCTTGAGGAAGGATGCAATTACACCAGAGGGACGCAGAGAATGAGGACCTAACAGGAGAATTCCTCACCTATGTCTTATTTTTTCCTCCTCACCCACTTCTGCATGGTGGTTATTTGAGTCTAAGTTCTCTTTCCTCGGTTCTTTGAGGAACATTCTGTGCCCCCGACCATGTGTCCTCACCAAAGAGTGTTTGCATGTCTGCTGTTCGTCTCTGCCCAGGGTGGTCTGTGGTGGGCTTTGTGGTGGGTAAAGGCCAGCTATGAACATGCTGACAGATGGCTTTCTTCTCCTTTACTCGTCTGCTCTACCCTGCAGCAATCATGTCTGGGGCCTCTTCTCCGTCCCTCCTCCCCTGTTCATGGAGCAGTGATTTAAATCAGTGGGTCAGAAATGCGGAGACACAGAGTTCATATAGAGAGCATCAGGCTACTCTACCAGAGTTGAATGAAAACTATAAGCTTAGGTAATGATAAGGCTAACTGACTCTTTGTGATAAGCTTCAGCTTTCTGGGCTCCCCTTTCCCTCCCAAGCTCCTGACCTCTGTCAGCATCTTTTCTACCCATGACCATCCCTCAGGGGTGCTAGAGGCGAAAGGCAGTGTGGTAACAGGAGGAACCAGCCCACTTAAGTTGAGGTGACCTGAACCTGGATGCCCTCCCCCCACCCCCACGCCCCCGCTGGCTTGTGGTGTAACGTGAGGAAACCCACAGCCTCTCTGACCTTCAGTCTCTTCCTCTGGAGAGTAACGTCAATCTCATGTCCCTGGCATGAGAGTTTGTGGAAAGGTGAAGAGAAGAACTGGGGGTGAGGCCATCACCCGGTTCTTAGTGTCACAGGGAAGAATTACATAGTTTATGTATAATCCGGGCCTTCTTTTTCTTCTCCTCTACCTTCTTTGCTTTTCTTCCAAGATAGGAACCAGTGTGCCCTAGGAGGCCGACTAGGAAAGGAAGGGGAGGCGACATGGAGACCTCCCATCTTTGACTTGTAGTGTTGAATTGGAGAACTTTGGGAGTGTCTGTTAATCTGTGTTTCATTTACCCTAGTGCTCTGTGTCTCTCATTACCCAGGAGGTGATTCAGAGCTCACAAAGTACCTGGCTTCATCCTGGATTTTCTGAATCCCATTAAGGCCAAGGTCTCTATGCAGATGTTTGGAAATAGCTTGCTTGGGATCAGGTCTGTCATTAAGGTTTGTCCGTGAACTGCAGGGTCTGAAAACTGGTAACCCATGGCGAGATTCCTAGACACCAGTGTCAGGTTGGGTGACTTCCAGGACCAAGAAAAAGAGGGCCTCCTTTGGAGGCAAGAAAACAGCTGGGCTCTTATTGCTAAATCCAAGAATTGTTCATTAATAGCCTGACAGGGCACAGTCGCTTCTGGCTGCCCGGCCTCTTTGCTTTAATCACTGGATTGAGGATTAAGTCAGTATTGCTTAAACTGCAGAAAAGTTAGTGCCATAAAAAAATAAATGTCAGACTTACATGTAATACCCCGTAGTGCATGATGTACAGGTTCCTGGATTATCTGGAAGAAAATTATAATAATGAGACATACTAATTACCAAGAGTTCATCATTTGGCAAAGGGGCTCTGGAAAATTTGTGGCTTGAGACAAATAATGTTTTGGAGGTCTTTCATGAAAGGGACCCTCCGGAAATGACATTTGCACAGATTATAACATTTTTTAAAAAAGATTTTCTTTATTTATTTGACGGACAGAGATCACAAGCAGGCAGAGAGGCAGGCAGAGAGAGAGGGGGGAGGCAGGCTCCCCGCTGAGCAGAGAGCCCGATGTGGGGCTCGATCCCAGGACCCTGAGATCATGACCTGAGCCGAAGGCAGAGGCTTTAACCCACTGAGCCACCCAGGCGCCTCCAGATTATACCTTTTTTTTTTTTTTTTTT
>NW_019154117.1:16604053-16639336 GCF_002288905.1 Enhydra lutris kenyoni | reverse complement strand
CCCCCTGCTGCTTCAAACTCCTCAGATTGTTGTTCAGAGTCCATAGTCTCTCATGGTTCACCTCCCCTTCCAATTTCCCCCAACTCCCTTCTCCTCTCTAACTCCCCTTGTCTTCCATGTTATTTGTTATACCATTTTTAATTAATAGCATGATGTATGCTGTGATTTAGTTTTCTCAAAGCTAGTAGCCTAAGAGTCTCAGGAATGGTTGGGCCTGATTTTCAAGGAAGTAGAGTCCCAAGCTCCTTGGTCTTCAAACTGCGGATTGAGAAGCATCCACATTAAGCCCCTCCTGGCCTTTACCGAGGGAGAGGCACCAAGCATGTCTACAAAGGCATATTTGGAAGGGGCAGCGGGCTCCTGACCTTGAATGGCAGGTTTTCCATGAGCTACCCCAAATGCTGGCCAGTGTGAAGGACTGTCATCTGGGAGGCTCCTTTGAAATCTGGACAATTTTTTTTCCCCCACTACAGAATCTGCTTTGTTTTAGGTACTTCACAAACCTCTTGAAGATACCGTCCTGTTCTCATTAATACAATGATTCAATGTGTCCCTGTTGGCTCCGAGAAGGACTCTCTCCTACAGCTTGCAGGGGACTTAATGAGAGCGCAAGGGCTTTGCGAATCTCTCAGTCAATTTCCTTTCCTCGTAACCCTCCCTGAAAGATGCCGGTTCCCAGATCCAGTTGTTAAGGGAATTCTGTGATTCCTGCTGGCTGGCGATTCCGGTGACTCACAGAGCGACCTCCAGCAAGGTGTCTGTCCTACTCCAGTTCTGTTCTCGTCATTCTGAGAGGAGACGGACAAACAACCGCTCCTCTTGAGAATGTTCCTCTTGTACATGAGGATCGTATGTGACCTTTAACTTTATTTAAACGAAACGAAATTTTGTCCTTTGAACTTTGTGCACAGCCTTCCTTTCTCATCTACTCTAGGTTCTATTTTGGTTTTCACAAAGTCTGCCCCCTTGCTCAGATTGTTAGCCAGATGTTCATCCTGGGCCCTCCGAGGGGTGTTGCCAGACAACACGACGGTGTATTACACATTATGTGGCTGATGCCTTACACCAAAAGTTATTGCGGAAAAATTTCTGTAAGAGGCTCCGCCATTTAATCAGACATTGACAGAACCTTCTGGAAATAGCCTCGTGGTGATGCAACGGACAGGGTACTAGCCTGGGAACTGGGCTCTCTGTTTCTAGTTTGGGGTTTTAACCCTGTCTTAACTGCCTTGTGAACTTGTGTGAATGTTGCTCTGCCTCCTGGGTTCTCATTTCTGCAGGTGTAAAATGATGTGGTCGGAGAAGGTGGTTGCTAAGACTCTTCAAAAGGTAAAAATTCTGAAACCGAGTCTGGCAGGGGTTGGCAAGGTATGACCCACTCTTGGGCCAGATTCAGCCATGCCCTGCTGCAGGAGGCATTGAACAAGAGTCAAGACAGCCAAGGACAGAGCCAGACCCTTCGGCAGGAGGCCAGGATACACTCACAGTAGGGAAATGGTTTTTGTGTCTGTTGTGTGGGGACACGGTTTGTTACAGGGCAACCAGACCGGAGCCGAACAGGGAAATGAACCATAAAGCAGGCTAGTTGCATGATAGAAGGAATCTGAAACTAGAGGTGCCTTGAGAAAGAAAAGCTCACGGGAATTCTTAGAACTTTTGCAGATGGGCCTTTATGTCTCCACCGGCCATTTTAAGGGGGTGTGCAAAGGCCCTGGAGAACACTAGGGGTTCCACTGGATAAGTTTATTTCCTGCTGTGCATCTGTGTTCGCATCTGTATCCTTTTCCGTTCTGTTCCTAAATAAGCGGCTACTACTTAGCTCACGTTGGGTGGCTTACTTTTCCCTGCTTGCCTCTGATGAACGTATTTGACTCTGACAGTTTTGCTAATTTGGCAAGGGCTGGGGAAATTCTAATCCTGTTCTCTAACCTTCTGGCCATCCCTCCCATCTAGGAATTTAATGAGTTTGCTCTCTGCTCCCTTAAGCAGGTCAGTGATGAAAATGTTAAACAGAAGCAAGCCTCGGAAACGTGCATACCAATGTAGTCTTGAGTCCGGGGACCTTTCCAGCCCAGATGCACAGCGAATTTGGTACCTTTACAGTAGTTTGCATAAATGAATAATGCATAGAACAGGAAATATGTCTTAGAACAGCTTATGAATGCCCATTAGTCTTTCTCATTATTATCAGTTATTCTGAAGAATAAGAATTATTTTTAAAAAATTTTCCACCCCAGAAGGTCCACAAGTCAGACATAAGCTAAATGGATTTAGCTTGACCACTGAGATTTTGGGATTAAGGAAAGGTAACGATCGCAAACCTAGAAGTTGACTCTAAGTCAAGTTGGCATTTGGATGGTAAGGAGGGTTGGCTTAAGGAGAAAGGTGAATTTTCCGGGCTCTTCCAGTGTGTGTGTGTGTGTGAGAGAGAGAGAGAGAGTATGTGTGTGTGTTGTGTGTGTTCGGGGGTTCGGGGTAGAAGAGTCCAAACAAGCTAGAATTGTAGAATTCTGTCTCAGAAGGTGGTGTTCCAAGTGGGGTCTTTAAATGGATCTGCTTACTTGGTGTTGTTAAACTTTAGATCTGAGAGAACATAGTTCGAGAGGACATGGGGCAAGTTCAGTCAGAATTCAGAGACAGCCTCATACATTTGGAAAAAAAAAAAAAAAGCCTTCAGAAACAGTTACTGGTTTCCGGCAGCGGCTCACATCCCCCTCAAGGAGAATGTGTGTGAAGATGCCTCGTCAAGATGGCGGGACAGCCTGCCTTTCTTCAGGAAACCCATGTCTATCGTCTCCTTTCTGTGGGGTGGGGTGGGCGGAACCACGGGTGTCCCCTCTGTCTTTGTGATCCTCTGTGTCACTTTTCCATGGTTTCCTTAGTTTTATCAGAGTTGGGGCTCATGAGAAACTCACTCTTGTCACGGAGGTGTTGACGGCTGCTCTCAACTCCACCGTCAGTGGACACCTGACATTCTGCGCCATGTTATTCTGTTCTTAGTAATTCCTATAGCCTTCACCATTGCATGCGGATGGTTCAGGGCCACATTAGGGGTTATGGACATGTAACTTCCAAAACGCACCAGAAAAGACAGATTTTTAAGCTTGAAATGGAACCAAATTTTCAAAATGCGTAGAGAAAAAGAATTTGTTGTTTATGGTTAACGTAAACTTGGAGTCACACAATTAAAGATACAGATAAGCTAAAATGACTCTAATTTGCTTTTCTACAATCTTATTGTATGTTTATTTTTCATCTGAAGGAGACAAAAGACTTGGTTTTTTAAAGAATAATACTTTATCATATAATAATCTAGATCGGCCAGAATTAGCCAGGGATCAGGTATATTGTTAAAGCAGAATGGCCTCTTTGCAAAACCATGGGGGAAAAGTTAATGTCAGAGTGGTATGTCTTTCAAGATTCATTTTTAGGTTTCTAGAACTTTCTTCCATACCCCAGGCCTCCCTCTACCACTGCCTGTTGAAACTGATCTGTTCTATGGTCCTTTACTGCACAGACTTACTAGTTACCACCTAGGGTGCTAGACTAACGGGCAGGTTAAACTTACGCTCTTGGGAGGCTCCTGGGTTCTCCCCTACCTCAGTCCCTCCTCGGCGCTGACTCATTAGGCTCCTTTTGCTTTGACCTCTTAGGCCACATCCATTAAGTGTTCCATAAAGCAGCACCTGCTTTATTGTAATTCATCACGCCCTGGATGCTGGCTTTTCCCACGACTTCAACCTTTTGGCTCATTTACCTTCCCAGTTCCAATCACCTATATTTTAGGCTCAACCAGATTTGGGGCTATGTATGCTTTCCCAGTGCTTCCCAACTTAGGCAGAGTATTGCCCCTTCTTTATAGGTTTCTAGCCCCAAATATTCTATAAGCTCCCTAATTACAGAATCTAAAGTAGCAATGTCCATACTGTTACGATTCATCACCCCATGGGTTTGAAAATTTAGTACGTGCCTGCAATGCATGTATGTGTGTGTGTGAATTATTTATGTGTGCTAGTGCATGAAAGTTTTACATTTTAAAAATATATAGTAGAAAGATAAGTAGAAAATTTGATAATAAAATGATTGCAAATACAAGTTCTATCTTTTTCTCCAGGCCAGTGGGTTGCCTTGCATACTTCTCTTGGGAGACAAGTAACTTAGGCCATACCAAACACAATGCCAGCTCTGAGGTTATAAATTCATATACTAACTTTCCAGAAATATGTTTTACATTTGATCGCTTAAAGTTATAACTGGAAGGACTGGTTCTCTGATGGGCTCACACATCTTCATGTATATAAGGACTTCCTGTGCTTAGCTTCCAGCCCTTCTATATTTATAGACAAACTTTATGATTCCAATTAACTTGTTCACCTGGTATTTTGGGGGGTGGGCAAATAAGTTAAAATATAGATATTAATGAACGCATTTGAATGATATGACTTGATTCCATTTTTCTCATCCTTCCATGACCCTCTATAGCTCTAGTATGTTAGTGTATTCCCCCAGAGAAAACTTTCTGGATTGAAATAACCAGTGATTATGTCGCTATGAAAGACAACGTGAAAGTTCATCTGGTATGAATATGGTACATTCATATGCTGGAATTTTGTTTCTCAAGAATATTTAATGACATGGAAACATTTTCATGACAGGCTATGTGAATAGGGAAGGTAATCCATATCTACATATGTATGTATTATTGTATGCATATCGATCTGTGTGTACAGAGAGGACTATCAAAAATCAGAAGAAAAAGCTAGCATGTTATAGTAGTTATTTCGGATTTTATTTATGTGTATATATACATATTTCCATATTAATAAATGTGTGCTATGGACTTAGTTAGAAAAAAAAATTGTATTAAGGAAAGAATGTGCGTACTCAGGTTATGAGCTCCAAGCATCATTTGTGCCACACATCTGGAAATGGGCTTCTCCACAGACCCCTTGTCCCAAAGACCTGGTCTTTTGGTCACATTCTTCATTTCCTCTTGCTTTTCTGCATGCTTCTGTTTTCTCATCTTTCCATTTTGTTTCTCAGCAATTCCTAATGCTCCATCACCAGGGCAAGACAGATCTTCCACGGGGCTCGGTTAAAACCATGGCAGATGTTTACACAAACTCCTTTTTAAAAATTCACTTTTAATTTGAAATATTTTTCTGATAGGATTCCGTAAAGGAGGCAGATCACTAGGAAATGAGCTTATTCTTGGCTCTGCCCAAGACTTGCCAACTGGGTGAGGCACTGTCATTGTTCTTAAGCAATTCTCTTTATGGGCATCCATGGCCTTGTTGGCATGTCAGCAGAGTGTCCATCCCCTACTGAGATGTACTACTGTTCCCTTGAGGGGAGAGACAATATTATAAGCAGCCAATACTTAAATTGTTTTGGGAGTTAATTAAGCACGTTGTCAATAATGCATATTTCCCAGAGTAAATATGTACTAGTTATTGCATGATGCCGTACAAATCTGTAAGAGAGACACTGACAGTCTTCATTCCACACAAAAATAATGACTGGGTAAGAGATTTATAGGCCCACAGAGTGCCACTAATTATAGGCCCCAAAGAGCACTAAAAAGTATGTAATTCAGATAGGCCTTGTACTCAGAACTGCTTCGAGTAATTAACACTCACATATAGAACAGACCCTTTGACCAGCTTTGCCAAAACAGAATATTTTTCTGGAAGGTTCAATGGTGCTAGGATACAAAGTATCCTGTTGATGATTTTCAATCATTTTGTCCTCCCTGGTGTCCAAGGACAATGAATAAATATTTGAATTGGCAATAATGTAAATAGTACAGCTGACAATGGGGCACAACCCCCTGGAGGGACACAGTAGTAGAGAGACCAGAATAAATAATCTAAATCATTGTCTACAAATGTTGGCTAAAAAGAGGGCTCGGTTCTCTATTGGGCTCTAGTCTTCACCAAGTCCTCTGGTTCCAACAATGGAATATCCTAATAGGAAAGCTGTTTCTGGATTCCCATTCTTTTCTCAACCAACTAACAGGTGGAGGTACGGCTGAATTACACAGCTGAGTGTCTATGAGGATTGCTCACTACAGCTGTTTGTTCACTCATTCCTTCATTCTGGATCTTACATTTTGGAGGGAAAATAGACAAAAGAAGGAAAATTAGATAATTATCATAATGAAAATAAGGTGCAAATCTTCAATAAATGCATGAAACAGCTACTAAAATGCAAGCTCCATGAGGACAAGTCGTTTCATTTTGTTTTCCTGTACCTTGGTACCATGAGTATTTGCCTCGCACATAGCAGAAGCTCCAAAAATACACATGAATGAAGAAGAAAAACATATAAATAAGTACAGAAAATCAGATAAAGCCTTAGAGAGTGATGAGAATGGCGATGAGAGGTCTTGATTTAGATAGGCTTGTTGGAGAGAGAGCCTTTAGGAATTGACCTTTGAATGGAGATGGGAATGGTAACAAGGAGATAGCCATATGGGTTCTGAGGGCAGTGTTTCAGACAGAGGCTAAGAAAGCTTCGTCTGTTCAAGGAACGCGGAAAATGTCAGTGGGGCTACAGTGGATAAAGAGAGGGAGAGAGTCAGGAGATAAGGCTAAAGTTATAAGCAGGGTGAGATCAAATATCATCTTATAGGCCAGGCTTAAGAGGTTTGCATTCAACCTAAAAGTAATGAGGAACATTATAAAAAATATCCAATGTGATCTGAATGTCTTAAAATGATCACTGTGGGTGCTGCATGGAAAATGACTTCTTTAACTCTGGAAATGGTTATATCCATTAAATCTTGCAAAACTCAGATTCCATGTAACACATTTGAGAAACACTCTTTTAAGGAATATACTGCAGGAGAAATGGTTAGGCGTAAACTCAGACGATGGCTGCAGTAATGAAGATAAATCAGATTTGAGAGCAACTAAAAAGATAAAAATTGAGAAGATCAGATGATATGATGTGGGAGGTGAGGAAGTGGGATGGCTCCCTGGCTCTGGCTTGAGTACTTGGGTGGATGGAAAGGAGGAACAGTCAACAGGCGGATGGGTGTAGGAGCAATGAACAAATACTTAGCTGATCCTGTAGGAAGGTCCATATGCTGCTTTGGTGATTATGAGGAATATATACAGACAAGAAAGGCAGTCCCCACCCTCAAGGAATTTGATGAGGAGACAGTAATTAGCAAAGCTAATTAGAGAAGAAACCACAGTGTGGCAAAATACAGAATAGATAAACCTCTAATCTAGTATACCATAGAAATATTTGCTTGGGGCCTGAAAGAAACCAAGTTATGATTCTCTTTCTCTCTTACCACTTAATTAGCCTTTATCTCTCTTTTTGAATAGAAAATATAATAAAATTTTTATTATAGTTAAGGTTGCCAGATAAAATATAAGACTGAAATGGGAACCAAAGGACTACAGTTTCTGTGTAAGGATGAATGAAAAATAAAATTGTCGGGAGAAGGGGACAGCAAAAAACATCATCCCAGTCTTAGCCTTGGCATTGAGTAGATTAAAAACTAACAACAGAACTTCTCTAAGAATCTATAACTATAACCTGGATCTCACCTGGGCTATCTGAATTCATGTTATCTGTGTGTTTGGGAACATCTCAAAAGGTAAATTCAATTGAAAGTAGTCCTAAGTAGATAGCATCCCAAGGCAATTGGTGGAAGCAAATGCAAATCCTCCCTAGCGAAATGTAATCTCAACTCTGATCACAAAGTATTTTCACAGGTAAATTTTAAAGGAAATTGGTCACAGTTTAAAATCAAGGAAATTGGGCACTCTGAGAGAAAGTTGGCAGAAATAACAGACATCAGAATCAGACCCACAGAGACCACTAATCTTGAAATGATCTGACACAGATTATAAAAATAACAAATGTTTAATATTTTTAAAAGATTTTATTTATTTGAGATAGTGAAAGAGAAAACATGAGGAGGGGGGGCAGAGAGAGAGGGAGAAGCAGGTTCCCCATTGAGAAGGGAGCCTGACATGGGGCTTGATCCCAGGACCCTGTGATCATGACCTGAGCTGCGGGCAGATGCTTTACCAACTGAGCCATCCAGGCACCCCCAAAGTTTTAATATTTTTAAAGAAACAAAAGAACATCTTGAAAACAGAAAAGTAACCAGTTTGGAAAAGAAGCAAATATAACCTTTATAAGTGGAAGACATAAAACTTTAAAATTAAAACTGAATGGACATATTAAACAATTGATTAGGCACAGCAGAAAGAGAATCGATGGTCTCAAAGATAGATAGAAGAAAAGACAGAAAATTCAGATAGACAAAAAGGTAGAAAACAGGAAAGAGCAGTAAGAGACAAGGAAGTTAGGATGGGAAGAATTAACATATGTCAAAGTTCCAAAAAGAAATAATAGAATAGGGAAGAGGTGTATTTAAAAAAAAGAAAGAAAGAAAGAAAAAAGGAATGCCTGAGAATTTTCCAGAATTATTAAAAGATACCAATCATTGGTCCTAAGAACTAACCATATGTATTATTAAACATACATTAAACATATATAAGCATAAACATATATATTATTATTTTTTAATCTACAAGAAGATTCATCATAGTGAAATAGCAGAATAACCAAAAAAACAGACAGCTCTTAGGCTGTGGAGAAGGATAAAGAGACATAGTCATAGTATGTAAGAAGGAAAATACTGTGAGAAGAGGACTTGGAAATTTGTTGTATCAAGCAGCATCAGTCATTTCAAAAGGACTAAAACAGTGACAGAAAGTTCTTCAGAATTCTAAGGAAGGACCTGAAATCATAAAATATAAGAGCCAGAAGGAAACTTAGACTTAGGCTTAGCTTAGATGTCATAAGAATATGAAGCATTTTTAAAAAGATTTTATTTATTTGAGAGAGAGAGTGAGGGAGAGCGCGAGTGTTGGGGAAGGGGCAGAGGGAGAAGGAGAGACAGACTCCCCACTAAACAGGAAGCCCAATGTGGGGCTCAATCTCAGGGATCATGACCTGAGCCTGGGAGAACATGACCTGGGCTGAAGGGAGACGCTTAACCGACTGAGCCACCCAGTCACCCATATTTGTTTCTTTTGAGTCCTGTAGTTCTTCTGGAAGAATCCATATTTTCTTGTTTTGCTTTGTTTGAGCTTCTGGTAAACTTTGTGTTGCTGCTGCAGCTCTGGTCGTGTTGGGGTATGGTAAATGGTGAGTGATCTGCCATGGTCAGGAAATATATCTTACTCATCTCAGCAGCCCTAGTCCTATGTGTTATGCCCTCACGCTATGGTTTCTTTCACAAATATATTTTGAGTCCTACTATTTGCTAGGGCTAAAGTGATGACTAATTCCCACTACGATAGGGAGCTCAGTGTGTACGGAGGAATGCAGCAAGGCAAAGGATATTCCCACGAAAGCTATATAGTGTTACTAACGGGATTGGGAACGATTGACTAAGGAGAAATACGGTGATACCTAAACCAGGATTTTATGGGGAGCAGAGTACAGTTGCAGAATGGTTCCTTAAGGAAGTGAAGGTTTAGTGAACTTGAAAAATGAGTTTGAGGGAGAGAGAGTAAATTCTTTCCATCTGGGAAGACCTGAAAGCAGAGAGAACTAAATCTCTGGGGATGATTCCTCTAGTAAAAGGGCTCATGAGATACCCCCTTGAAGAAACTCAGAGGGGGGGACAAGATCTTGTCAGAATACAGCATGGTTACCCTGACCTTAAAAACACACAGGAATTTAAATAAAAGAATAGGAAAGATACAAAGTGGGTTGCCAAGGGTTTAGGGTAGCTAAAGTAATGAGGAAGCAAGAAGAAACAAGGAAGTGAAGACAGAAAAGAAAAGAAGCTGGGTTATGAAGAAGCTTCTATGCCATGCTTGGGAGGACAGACTTTGCCCAGAGTCATGAGAAATCACTTAGATTTGTAGATGGTTGTAAATGATCAGGTTTAAATTTTAGAAAGAACGTGGTAATAGTGGCATAGAGAATGGATTTCAAGAGTGAAAGAGAAGAAAAAGACCAGAGGAGATCAGCGAGAAGATGACTGCATTATCCAGGTAAGCTATGTGGGTGGCCTCAAGTGTAGTAGTGGAGATGGGTCCAAGGGGACAGAAGGGAAAATATGTGAGAAGTGGAAATGACTTGGTGACTGTTGTGGGTTCAGTTATGTCCCCCAAAACAATATGTTCAAGTCCTAACCTCTGGTAGCCGTGAATGTGACCTTACTTGGTAATAGGGTCTTTGCAGGTATAATGAAGTTAAGATGAGGTCACACTGGATTGGGGGGGGGCTAAATCCAATGACTGATGTCCATAGAAGAAGGTCATATGAAGACAGACACATAGACACAGAAGGAAGATGTAATGAGACCATCAGGACAGAGATTGGAGTGATGCAGCCGCAAGCCAAAGAATGCCAGGGCTTGCTGGCAACCACCAGAAGCTAGGCAGAGGTGAGGAAGGATCCTTCCTCAGAGCCTCCAGAAACAATCAATCCTGCTGACTCCTTGAGTTTGGACTTCTGACCTCTGGAACACCAAGAAATAGATGTATGTTTATTGTTTTAAGCCACTTTGGGGTACTTTGTTACTGGAGCCTTGGGAAACTAATACAGTGATACAACAAATATTTTACAAACAGCATTTCCCCCTGTGTTTCTGTTTGGATTCTTGAAATACTGGGAAAATAACTACCATTCCTTTCTCATTCACCTATTTCTGGATTCTGGAAATCAAGATGGCGGAGGAGTAGGAGACCTTAGTTTCATCTGGTCCCAGGAACTCAGCTAGATAGCCATCTCATTCACCTGCTTCTTTTTAATGGAAAGAGGAATGCTTTATCCTCCATGATTCATGAATTTGAGAGAAGGAACTTTCCGTGCCTGAGGGAGATGGCAAGTTTGTTGCAGGGCAGGGCGGACAGGGAGGGTTCAGAAGCTCCCGGTTCAGAGATCGAATTCACCATTTTAGCTTCATAAGTACTCAAGTCGATACTTTCATCTTTTTCTCTATGTGCCACCCTGCCCCCTCCTTTCCCTGTCTTAGTGCTCATTGGTTCTCAGTCTTGGAAAGAGTTATTTTTTTAACAAGCTCAGAGGGAGAGGGAGAAATGGAGTTTTCTAGAATTTTGGCTTGAGCAGCTGATGGTGCTATATTCTGAGCCATATCACTTAGGAGTCAGGTCTGTTGAAGCCACAGGTGGGAGATGACAACATGTAGCATATGTTTGCTGACCTGACAGTGGTCCCACTTCCTCATGTTAAGGATGAGTAAGCTGAGCCCCAGGGGACCTCAGTCCCTTGTCCATGGTCCTACAGAACAAATGCAGATTTGGAAACTTCCATTCCTATGAATTCCACATGATTTCTTAGTCTCCTCCACACTGTGTCTAGTTAAGATTATATATCCTTGCTTAAAATATTTTTACACCCTCTCTAAAAGACCATATTATGCGGCCTTGCCATGCTACTCAAGTCCCTCTACTGGTTAGTACAAGCCCCAACACATCATCAGCTAAAGACTATCCAGGCCATGGGCTTGGGACACTTAGCTGGGCTTTGCACCAACCGTTTACCCAAATCATTCAATTAAGAGCCTTCCACGGCCTACAGAAAGGGGTCCCCAGGATATTTTATCATTACATTTTTCATTTCAAGACCTTGCTTGGAATTTCCAATCTACTCAGGATATTCTGCCAAAGTTGAACAGCCTGGAGCAAAACAGAACAATGCTTTGGATCCTGAAATAAGTGTCCGGGGCAGCGGGAGCCAGGATGGAGAAGGCAAAGGGACTCAGCGCGCAGTCCCACCGAAGTCATATTTTTTATTACTTCTCCATTTAGACAACAAGAGAAGGTTACAGAAAGCCTAACCCTTCATTTCCTGACTCTGCTTAGGTGCATTTCACATTCTCAGCATCCAAGGAAACTCCAATGAAACATATTGTTGGGAAAAAGGAAAACCAAGACAACAAACATTTGTCTCCCTTGCTGCCTAAACAGAAACAAAACTGCTGAAAAACAATTTATTCTCCAACAGACATATTTCCTGGTCATTACTTTTTGCCCAAATTGCTGGTTTGTGTAAGCAAACTCAGGCTTGTGTAAGCAAGTCCTGTTATCTGGGGAAACAAACAAACACAGCCCCATCCTCTGTGATATGCTTTTACAAGGGGGAAGAGAAAACAGCCTCTTACATTTTTTTTAAAAAGATATTTTTAAAGACTCTGCCTATTCATCATCAGGACTATTTTAAAGAGGAGATGTTTTCTTTTGTGTATCTTCCAGTTACTATGGCAACTGGATCACTTTTGACTCATTAATCAGGAGGCACCAACCAGAGAATCTCTCCTTCCCCCAGACTTGGAGACTCTGCCTCTGATACTACCTTTTTAAAACTTCACAGATGTTGGAAATAGTTGTCTTCAAAAATGTTTCCCTTGATCTGAGAGTTTCACTATGTTTGGTACGTTCCTCACTGCTCTACGTTTTCTGTCCTGTGTGATTGGATGGCTT
This sequence comes from Enhydra lutris kenyoni, assembly GCF_002288905.1. NCBI lineage: Eukaryota > Metazoa > Chordata > Mammalia > Carnivora > Mustelidae > Enhydra > Enhydra lutris. The sequence continues at coordinate 16,626,848 of NW_019154117.1, read as the reverse complement.
CTCTGGACCACGAGGTGTGTTTCAATCGCTCCTTTCTCTTTACTTCTGTGTTTTCCCTTCTAACAGCTGTGGGGGAGGGGTGTTGCTGAGTCTCCAGAGTCAGGGGGTAGATTCTACAGAACCCTTCCTCTTCCTCTTCCTTACACACACCATCGCCCAGAAGGGCTACTTTACTGTTAAAAATTGCCTTTTGTTTCCTTTAATTGTTCTTCCTCTTTCTCCTTCTCAAAAGTCAGCAGTCCCATCTGGATTTTCATTAGTAACACTTGGAGCTGCTGAAACAGTGATGAATGATGAGCACAATTTGTAATCATTTGATGGCCCCAGGGACCCAGTGACCATCTTTCCCGTGGTCCATATGCCCTTCTGAATACTTGGTTTGCATGCCAGTTGTTGGATGACTCCAAACATCATATGAAATAAGAAAGAAGGACCTGGTGGGCCTTCTGCCTGTAGGCCAGAAGCTGCTAACTGGTTTGCAGAAATGTTTTGTTGGCAAGCACAACATTGACCCATACCCGGTTCAAAGAAGTCAGAAGACTTCCATGGAAATCTGGATACTCGAGGTTCTGCCTGCAACACTTGGTGGCTGAGTTATAGATGGCTCCTGGATGGGTATCCCCTGTGGCCTTGAATCCCTGGCTGGCCCCCCTGATCCTGGCATCAGTAGGTATTTGAACCTTGAAATTGTTCAATTTCCACCTCCTCCCAATTTTTTTTTTTTTCTAAACAGATTTTGAGATGTAGAGTTTTCAGGACTTGACCAAAACCAAAAAATCTTTAGTGGTAGCTCGAAAACGAAATCCAATTTACTGACCACTAGTCTGGTGTTTTAAGTTCTTTGAAGATGAAAACCATGTTTTATGGCTTCTTTGTCTCCTGCAGAATGGAGTACACACTCAGTACTCAGGAAATACGTTTTCTGCTATGACCCAGGACTGGACAGATCCACACAGGTGAATGTTATACCAACTTCTGTCATTACGAGCTTTTTGAAAAACACCCTGTGTGTTACTTCAAATAAGAAGGGCATTAATTTTAGGTATAGAGAAACACATTGCCAGGTGTAGAGTGTGCATGTGTGGGGGATGGGATGGGCAAGAAGAAGAGAGAGACCCTCAGAGTACATTCTCCAAAAGTCACAGCTTTTCAAGATGCTTCAAATAGAGTAGACTGATCTGAGGGCTAGAAATTAGGAACAAGATGGAAGAATGTTAGAAGCACTACTATAAGCCCAACACTGATTTACCTAGAAGGTAGTGAAACATTAGAAACATTTTTATGTTCCTTGCCCCCCTCCAAGTAATAAATGGCACATGTCCTTGTCTCCAGCACAAAGGGGCTCTATCCACCCCTCCAATCCCATGTTAGAACAATGCTATACCTGTGGTGTAAGCGTGTGTGTGTGTACCCATAAGCATGTACGTAGGTTTGGTGAGGGTGGGCAATAAATTACTGGGAAAAAGGTAATACTCTTCAAATTTTTGAGAGCCCTTTCTCCTAGTAGCCATTCTCAAAGAGAACAAAAGATTAATAAACAAATCCTGGTGGTTTTGATGCTGCCGGAAAGAAAGCAAAAAGTTGGCCATAAAAGAGAACTCAGGCGGTGGTAATACTTAATCTAAACGATTCGTGGGGAAATAAAGCCATTATTATAATAAAAATAAAAGCTTGGCACCTGCCAGTGAGGCAGGCCACCACTGAGACATTATGTCTGGGGGGTTCGGGCTCGCAGGGCTGGAAACGCTCTACCGGGGAGTCTACAATGGTCTTCCCACAGGAGCTTTGTGCTGACAGAGAAAAGATTCCTCGGAACAGCCCAACACCCAGTCCCTGCAAAGCCAAGCTCTTCTTCCTAATGAACCTCATGTGACCACTCGAACAGCATTCCAGTGGCACTTAGGTCTGAAAACAAGAGAGATTTCACAGTATGATTAAGTCTACACAATAACACAAGTAAAAAGCAGGTTGACAATTATGTGTCAAATTTGGGGAGTGCTCGGTCCCACCATGAAATAACTTAGATTGGCTGTGTATCTTGTCTGATTCTTCAGATAATTGTTGGCTCTGTCTTTCCTTTCTTTCACATTTTATGGGTCTGATTGTTTGGCGGAACTCCTCTATTTTTCTTCTCCATGGAGAGGAACCCCCGAGGACCGGTCTGCAGGGGCCACTTAGAATAAGAGCTCCATTTGGTCAGGCTGACCACAAAGCAGACGCTCCACAGATTCTATCCCCAAGGCCATTGTTCTTGCTGTCATTTTGCAGCCCTGCAGGGGCCCTCCATTCATATTGGCAGGTGATAAGCTATTTTCAAGGCACGGGTAATCATCGTAATTCAGCATTTTTCCTTATTAGCCCCCACTGAATGGAGAAAGTGCACGGAAGCTGCTTGTCTGTGCTGTTTCTTTTCTCTAGGTTTAGAGCTTTTATGCTCCAGATGGGCTACGTTGTTCGGCCAAAGGGATGCAGTGAAAGAGGGTCTCCCAATTTTTCTAATGGTCACAATTACAGGGATGAGCATGCTCCGGGTTTCTTTCTTCGCCGTGAGAGAAGCCACCAACCTTGTAGAAGAGCCGCGGTCATTTTCATTCCTGGTTCTTGAGATGCTATTGAATGAGACATTATCAAATGCTAGATGCACACGTGGGTGCCTAAGTGCGGGAGTGTTCATTGCGGGTGATGAGGCAATTTTCCCAAGCACTGACACGTTTTGGGAATCTCTGGCATTTTCTAAAAATTTTGGCACTGATGGTAGGGAGACTGGCATGACCACAAGAGGCTCAAACGCTCACATACTTTGGTTACGTGAATAGAGGAGAATGGGATTCAGTTTCTACAAAAACATTGGGCTTTACCAACACTGTAAAAGGTGGGAGGGCTTATTTTCAATGAGAATGAAATAGACACACAATTAGGAACATTCAGACACACCTGTGATTTATGCAAGCCAGGGCAATCCCTCCTTCGGACCCATTATAGTCAGTTATGTCTACGTGTAAGTATGTGCAATTGCTCTTGACAATGGACTGTTTACTTCATTCATCTAACATTTTTGCTGACAGCCTGGCCACCCTTTTGGGGAAGCATGTCTGTTGGGTCTACGATATGACTATTTCCCTGTACTAAGCTGGCGTTCCAGGGTCTCAGAACTATCCCGTCTTAAAGTAGCGGATTATTTGAAAATTGTACTCTCTTTGACCAGGACATACATTTAATATGCCTAAAGGGAAGCTTGAGGTAATTTTCAGTCTTAGGCTAATTTTGGAAGCTACGCATTTGAAATGTCTGTAAAAAACAAGCAGTCATAATAAGAGAGGTGCAGCTGGAAGGATAAATCAAAAGAAGATGTGGCTTGAATGGGCACTATGTGTTAATGATTCCTTCTCTTTACTGGGCAGCAAACTTGACTGGTTTCTCTTGTATCACTTCGTTTGATGATAACTTCACACTTACAGAAAAGTTAGAAGAATAAAACCCTTAATCCTTATTCACATTCACTAATTACTTTTTCATCCTGTTTGCTGTATCATTTGCTCACTTGCTGTCACTCTGCATAGGTTTTTATTATTTTTTTTATTTTCTTTCTTTCTTTTTCTTTTCTGATTCATTCAAAGTCAGACGCACCCATTGTGGCTCTTTCCCCCTGAATATTTCAGTGCCTATTTCTCAAGACTAAGAACATTCTCTTATATAACCACAGTGCAGCCATCAACTTCTAGAAATTTAATGTTACTAAATACTCTTACGTAATCTGCCGTCCATATTCCATTTTTGTTTTTTAATTGGCCCAATTCTAGGATCACATATTGCATTTAGCCCCCTTGTCTGTTTAGTCTTCTCTAATCTGGAACAACTCCTTGGCTTGTCTTTGTCTTTTGTGACACTGACATTTTAAAAAGGCAACATGTCCTTTTTTTTTTTTTTTTTTTTTTTAATAGTGTGTTTCTCCTTTGGCATTTGCTTGATATTTCCTCCTGTCTACACTCAGGTTAAGTGTTCCCAGCCAAACTTCTCATAGGTCACATGGTGTCCTTTTCAAGGCATCCTATCCCGAAGTAGCCCCTATCCAGATCTTTGGGGAGTCTAATCTGCACTACTGCCTTCATCTTTCAGGAAACTTGCTCTCACTTCAATTCTAGCACAACACTCAGCTCGTGAAGCTGGTGACCAGTTCCCCAAAAAAACTAAAAGGAAGCTATTCCAGGAGAGACAGGATGAGAAGTTTCAGAATTCAGAGCTCAGCATCAAGGCGGAAAGAGATTTTTGAGATAGTAAAACAATATTGATAATTATGCCGTTAATAATATTCATAAGAAATGCTGGTGTTTGTTAAGCCTGGCCATGTGCCATTCACTTGGTTATGTGTTTTAAGAGTGTAGCAGTTTTCTATTGCTATTAGAACAAATTACCACACAGCAGCTTAAAACATTACAGATGTGCTGTGGAACAGTTCTGTGGGTCAGAAGTTCCCGACGGGACTCGCTAGGCTAGAATCAGAGTCGCCGCAAGACTGGGTTCCTTTCTGGGGGGCTCTCGCCAAAGATCAGTTTCTTTGGTCATTCGAGCTGTTGGCAGGATTCATTTCCTTGTGGTTGTAGGACTGAGATCCATGCCCTGGCGGGCTGTCCACAGAGGGTCACATCTGGCTTTTTGATGCCACCTGCATTCATTTTAGGGGAGGGAGCCTAAAACTGCAACGGTAGGTTTCCGCTCTCTCATTTCTCTCTGACTGCAGATGGAAAACTTCTCTGCTTTCAAGGACCCATCTGCTTAGCCCTGGCCCACCTCGATAGCCCAGGACAATATCCCTCTTAAGCACTCTAACCTTAATCTCATCTTTAAGTTCCTTTTGTGGTTAAGGGAACATATTCATAGTTATGGGGTTTAACTAACTTGAGGATTTAAATGTTTATTGAAGATGACAGCCAAGACTCTCTGGCTAAATTTGGGGTAGTGGGTGAGAGGGGAGAGAGGGCTTCACGGCATGGAGGTGCCAGACCACAAATCCTGTCCAGTCCCTCTGCTTCTAGATGAGTATGTGAGGTCCAGAGAGGAGTGGGAATGACTTGCCTAAAGTGAGCTCTGGGACTAGGGACTGGGCTCTTCTGCCCTCCACAAGCTCTTTCAAACTGTGGGCCACAGTGTACCTGGGAGGAGTCTGCTCATTTATGGGATCACAAGTCATGTACTGAGCATCTACATGGGGCAGGCAGGATTAGAGGAGTTATACAGAAATATAACAGTTTCTATCTGCCCAGGAGTTACATTTTAGTGAAGAAAGAAATAGAGTTTTACAAGTAAACAAAAAAAAAATTAAAATATCAGCTAATTGTGTGTGATGTGCCAGAATTAAAATAAGGTGATTGACATATTGGGGGCAGGGACGGGGGCCTGGGAGGTCAGGGAAGGAGGAGGAAGGGAAGGAAAGAGAGATGCTGCTGTCTTTAGACTGGGCGCTGAAGGGAAACCTTTTCAAGGTGATATTTGAACTGCGACGGGACAATGGGAAGGAACCAGCCACATTAATATCTTGAGAAGAGCAATTCAGGTTGAGGAGAAACAGCTCGTGAAGGGTCTGGGAGCAGGAATCAGCAAGAAGCAATCCAGATCAGGACCCTCCTGTGTGTCTGGAGAGTGATGGGAAGAGGTCAGTAGTGACGAGGCCAGAGATGTGGAGGAGATGAAATTTGTAAGGCTCCTTTGAGTAAAGCACACATCTGTTGATTGTCAAGCATTATCTACCAGTTCTAGCTGGAGCCATGGAATTCCCAAGTATAGGATCACGGGCTTCTTGGAAAAGCAAAAGCATGATGACCCATCAGATTTTGTATTTGCTCATTGGATAGGGTTCTAAAGCTTTTTCCTGGTTGCTTGCTAAATTCCTAAATGACCCATCCCACTGATGCCCATTTGGGCATGTAATAGGACAGTTGGACAATGGCTTTGGGTAACTGCCATTGGCCACGTGTACCATGGTAAAGTTATGCTCTTACTGACGTCATGGGTCTGATTTGCATTTTAACATTCAAGGGCAGTACTCACTATTCCTTGTCCCAAGGAATAATCGGCAGATTTTATTTTGAAATCTCAGTAGGTTGAACTTCCCATTTGTAAAACTTTTCAGTTGCTCCTTTGCTGAGCACATAAAATGAATTTACTTCTGAACTGAGACCTTGTATGCCAAATTTTTACAGCCTTAAATATAGTATTTTATCACTACTATAAATGGTTCTTGACTCACCTCCCACAGACCCTCAGGGCTAAAGGCAAGAGGCCTCCCTAATTCACTTGTTTCAATTCATAGAAGATTTCTAAGTGGAAGCCAGGTCATTGGGATAATATTTCAAATGTACAGGCTGCATTCTGCTAAACATAATAAATCTGCAATTTTACAATTGGCTTGGACAGCTAGCACGATTGTCCTGGGCTTTCCAATGACCATCCCTTCCAAACAACCTCCTTTTTCTTTCAGGGCTCACCTTCCGCCCTCACCCAAAGGCTCAATGTCAACACTGAATTGTAGAGGACACAGTAATATGGAGATCACAGTTTAGCTTGATTCATTTTTCTAGTGGAACATCCGGGTTTCTAGCAATTATTTTAGGGCATGAAGTTCTATCATGATGATAAATCAAGCTGTCGGCTATTTTCTGGTTCAAATTAGACTTTGGAGAGTTTGAGAAAGTTTTCTACTCTAATATTCTACCCTCTGGATCTCTAGATTGCACATTACCCCTCTGGAGGCAACACTTGCCCTTGGATTTGCTGGTGATCTATTTCCCTGCAGGTGGTGGGCTCCTCAGGTGGAAATGCTGCTCCCCAAGTGCCCACATGGACCTCCCAGTCCCTGATGGCCCGGGGCAGGCATCTCTCTGCATTGCCTGCCTGATTCATACAAAACAACATTCATGTGTCTCACCTAGTGGTGGATCGTTTACAGATAGATAGAATATGGTTTTTATGGGAAAAAATTGGAAAAAAAAAAAAACAAAATACCTTGGCTTCTACTGATGGCCATGGGCACAGCTAGGAGGAAAAAGTCTCAACTGACCCAACAACATCACCAGTGGGACCATGACTAGTATTTGGAGATGTCAGCCTGGATACCCCCTGCCTTCCCATACTCTGCCTTTGGGTACTTAGCCAAGGACTGGTAAATGAGGCATGGCCCTGCTCAGACCCCATCCCTGAGCCCCCTGCCTCCTCCAGCATGCTGTGCTGTTTGGTCCCCATTCTGCTGCTCACGCCCTGGGTTGGCCCACGGTGCTGGAAGCCGAGCTGCAGGCTGTCGGTAGGGCTGTAGCCAAGGTTTGTCTGGTGGGAGTTGCAGGGAGACTTCATGGAAAGGATGAGTCTGGACTTGTACCAAATTACACTCCCGTTGACTTTTGGAAGGCTGGAATTTCAGACTCTAGAGGTGCGGAGGCAATTCACTGACATTCACTGTTGGCCTCACTCTTGGTTGGAGACTTGCCTTTCGAGCAGCTGGGTACCAATATGCAGATGCTCCTGCCTCACCCACACTCGGCTTCTCGCTATTCTGGTGTCTGCTCTGTGGCTTAAATTGATTTTTTTCTCCTTAACCAGCGGAGCTTGAAGCTTTTGCTACCATCTGGTAAAGGACTTGAAATGGCTAGGGGACAGTGGCATAGGGAGATGGGACATGGGGTAAAGTGAGGAGCCCTAATAACAGGCACCGAAGCCACGTGTTTGCGAGGTGCCCACCCAGTGACAGGCACTACTCTAAGTGCTTATGACACAGCGACACATAGGTTAGAGGTGTGGCCTCTGCAGGGTGGCAGATATGATAGGAAAGACAATGGGTGGAAATGGAGAGAAAGCAAATAAAATTTACTTTGGTATCTCTTCGTTTCTCTCTTTTGAAGAACTTGAGTCACGATACCCTTTTAGCTTCATTATAATCTCTATGGCCTTATGAGAAGGTAGAAGGTGGGCAACTTACAGATGTTTCTTTCGTAAAACAGAATGGAATTAGGAAACCAAAGAGTATACGGCTTGCTCAAAGATTTTGTGGTAGGGGAAGGATGGAGCTAAAAAGATCCTAAGATTTCAGATTCCATTTTCCACATTTTTATAAAATCAAGTGAGACCCAACCTTCCAAAGTTCTAGTCATTACTGCAGGTCTCTTTTCCTTTTGTTTTGAACTTGATAGAGATGTAGGCTGAGATCCTGACTGCTGAAGGATTTTAGAAAACGTATTTCACCAAAAGAAAGTAATTTGACAACACTTTCCAACTTGTTATGCTTAAACATGCAAAAGAGACACTCTCATTGGTTTCTAGATACTTCTGGAAAGGTGAAATCCATTCCATCATCCCAACTGCCCTGACCCCCAGTCACTGGAAGTCTAATGCCACGAACCCCACATAGCTCTTAGGAATGGTAGATTGTCTTCCGAAACCCTCCGTCCCGTATATTGTGCTCGGCCACACTCTGTGCTTTTTTTCCGCTAGGTTTGTTTTGGAAGTGCTTGGCTCCATTCTCTTTGTGCAAGCATACGTGATCCAGACAGCCTTGGCTTGCAGCTCGACTTTGCAGGTCAGTTACACAACAAGTAGGAGGAATTTTGATTATACCCGGCTCTGGGGGAAAACAGCGTAATAACACCAAGAGCCAAGATGATGAGCTCATGGCTCTAGAATTGAACTTAGAATACCTCGCCACTATTTTCTTGTTCCCCATAAGTAGAAGAATGTGAACTTGAACATAGGGCAGGGAGCAGGGGGAAACTTCAGGGGGCGCAGCTGAGGAGCAAAGGAGTATAACCGGGAACAAAACAAATATGGCAGGTTGTGGACCTTTCCGTGGCTGTCATTATGTTCTTTCAGAACACGGTATATGAGTACAGTCTACTTTGGAAAAAGAGCAAATATTTGGGTGTCTGTGCGTTTGGAGCTATATAGTCCCAAGTTTGATTTTGGCTCTAAAACTGGCTAGATCTGTGACCTTGGGCAAGTGACATCAACTTCCTGGGTTGGAGCTCTCTTCTCTAAAAGGGAGAGAAGGATTTTAAACAGAGAGGATCATGCAGAGGATTAAATAAATATCGTGCTTGCAAAGTGCCCACCTAGCTGAGCACCTGGCATGAGGTTGACAATAAGTTATAATTATTACAGTGTATCTGCCTCTGCTCCAGCTTCCGTTCTCAGCAAAGTATTCTAAGCATGTTGAAATTATATGTTTCTATGCCCATCTTCATCAGCGGTTGTATATCCCCATCTTAATCAACTCTGATTGCCTATTGGAATCGCTCGGGGAGTTTTCAAAAAACACTGTTGCCTGCGACTTACCCCAGACCGATGAAATCAGAAACATCGGGAACCGGTCCCAACATTGCATTTTACAGCTCCCCAGGCAATTCGAATGTTCATTTAGGGCTGAGAGCCACTGGCCTTCCCCATCTACGTGCGAGCCCTTCGAGAGCAGAGAACATGCTTTACGCTTTTTCATATCCCCATCTTAGCCTGATGTAGATGCTTAGCAAATATTTCTTGAACCAGATTTTTAAAAATGAAAGAAAGTTGTCCAAATCCCCAAGACTGGGCTCATATGGACACATTCCTTGGGCAGCAGATAAAGGCAAGGGTACTAGCCCATTATTATTCTCACACCGGGGATTTGAAAGAGTGGGGTAAAGAAAGGTCAAGGTCCTTTCAGCTGACAGTTCACCACCCACTGACCACATGTCACTCATCACTGGACCTTTTTTTGACTCTTCAGTTGCCAAGGGATCAGAGAAGTGAGAGCAGAATACTTTTAAGAGACTCCATCAGCTAAAAAAGAAATAGCAACTCCTTCAAAAGAATTCCTTTGATAGAAGGAGAAAGACAGACCCTGCCAAGGGAAGATAATAGGCAAGGCCAGAGGGACAGAAGAGAGAAATCAGGAAAACACAGCAGGCACATGTTTGGGACAATTTCGTGCACAAACATATGATGTGAGACCTCAGCACACACCAGCCGCGGTTCCCGTCATCACCAGGGTGTTCGCTGTGTTAGTGTTTGTCTTTTTGGCAGGCACATGGCAAGATGGCATTTCCCCATCTTGCCATGTGGGATGGCAAGATGGGGATTCCCCATCCCCATCCGCGAGCTCAGGCATGGTCTTGTGACTTGCTTTGGCCAAAATACATGTAAACAGACGTTACAAGTGCCACATCTTGGGGACAGCATTAAGAGCCGGTATACTTTCTTTTGCCCTGATAAGGTAGTGAGTACTCCACCAACCCAAGTCCTGGGTTGACGACCGTGAGGAGCGGAGCTCCCAGCTGACCCACAATGGGGATGTGGCATGAGTGAAAAACACTGTTTTTGCTTTAAGTTCTTGAGATTTGGGGATCCTCTGTGATCAGGGCACAACCCTGCCTATCCTAGCTTGTGCTTGCGACAAAGAGTTTCTAAGCCAACAGAGTAAAACAAAGTTATGCACGGGTTGCTTGGGACTATCTAACTGCTCTGACTTCCTACAGGCATAAAATGGGTCAAGTTTCAACACCTCCCCACTTCTCAGTTTCTGCATCTGTAGAAATCATTGGATCATAGATGTGAGAACACATCATCTAACATTAAGGGTTTAGCGGTGCGCTAAACGGTGATGGAGCTTGATAAACACTAGGGTATACGGCCCTATTTTTTGTGGGATAAACGGAGCAAGTGATAGGACAGCAGCGAGCACAAAACCGTGCAATAAATATTTGCTAATTGAATTAATGCGGAAAGGTGGGATGAGTAAGAGATGAGGGCACTTAGGAACTGCTGCAAATTCTTCCAACATTGGGTTCTCTCTTTTTTAAGGTTTTATTGATTCATTTGATGGAGGGGTGGGGAAGAAGCAGACAGGGAGGGAGAAGGATAAACAGACTGGTGCTGAGCATGGAGCCCTATGGGGGGCTCGATCTCACGACCCTGAGATCATGACCTGAGCCGAAATCAGGAGTCAGGCACTCAACCTGTGCCCCTAAGGTTTTGTTTTTTTCAAAACGCTCATCTCTGAAAGGAGGTATCATTTAGAAAATGTGGGGAGAGGGAGGCTCTCATAAAAAAATAAAAACAAGCAGTTTACGCTTTTTTTTTTCAAGGCAGGACTGTCTTAATGGAGTTGGCTTTTCATCAGCAAACTGGTGACAGTGCATTTAAACTCCAATCCTTCTTCTGAAGCTGGACTGTGTTTGGCCTTTTAAAGACGAGAGCCATCCTGGACTAGCCATGGAGCTGATCTAGGAAGCCACCTCGGTCATGCACTAAGGTTGGCCGGACAGTGGGTGATGCCTTTTGTTTGGAAGGTACCCAAACTGTTTGATACTATATTTTTCCCTCTGAACATTTTTGGAAAAGGTCCAATGGGAGATATGGGTACAAGTGAACTAGAGATCTGTGATCACGGTATCTGATTTGAAAAACCCTGTATGTGTGCCTCATTGGAAAACTAGAACTTGAACTTCTTGTCTCAGACATTTGTTTCTTCTATGAATGAGGTCTCACTCCTTCATCGAAAGATAAAGTAGCAAGGGTAAATGAGATTGGTTCTCTAATTCCTGGACCTGAAGTTTGAATTTAATCTGGGACAGGGTGGAGAAAGCACACTTCATATTCATGTGGAGGAGAGAAGGTTGTATCCTCCTGGAACCTAGTTTTGTCAAAGAGCAAAGGAGTTTCTGTGGAGGTGAATAAAACTGTGGAGGTTAAGGGCAGCAGAAGAATCTGGAGCTAACTGAGAGCATGCCTGCCTACTTTCAGTTATGGATTCCCCTGTCTGCTCTGCCCAGTGTCAGAACATTCCAGATGTAGGTCCTCAAAGCTGACAGTTTCAGGTGAACAATGACCCCAATTCAATTTCCGCAGCTATAATCAACAGTTTGACTGACTGGGACATTCACTCATGTCATTGGGCATAAAGCTGTAGCCCAACGAAGTACCATGGTTGGTGTGTGTAGAACTGAGGGAGGGGGCAGGGAGTAAGGTTTCCTTTTACCTTTTTATGATTCCACAGAGCCCAATACTAATACGCTTTTCTCTAGAATTAGAAGAGAAGAGCATTTGGTGGTATGGGTAGAAGAGTTGTGAAACACATGGGTTTGGGTCTTGGGCTTTGCAGAATCAATTCCTTATTTATCAGTTACCAGCCCCATGACCGTACACAAGTTGCTTGACTGTTCAAAGCTAAATTTGTTCATCTGTAAAATGTGAACAACAATGACATCTACTCTTTAGAGTTAAAAGAGGAAATATGCTTAAGGAATTTAGTATAGCACCTGGAACATTGGTAAGCATACCATAAATGCTAAAGCAATTAGCTTACTGTTATAGTTAGGCCATGGAGGGACAGGAAAGAGGGGGATTAATAGGTTTACTCCAAACTTGTGCTTTTTATGTCAGATTTATTGAAATATTTTGTAATGTAACATTTACCCTTTGTATGAATTTTGACAAATGTGTAGTCATATAATCACCCCTGATAATCAAGACATAGGATATTTCCAACATGCCAAATAGTTGTCTCCTACCCTTTATGATGATGGCATGGTTATTATGAACTGAAGTCCGTAATGTCCTCAGATTTCCTTAGTTTTTACCTCGGGTCTTTGTCTATCCCAGGATGCCCTCCAGCACACTACATTGCATACAGCTGTCTTGTCTCCTTGGGCTTTTCTTGACTGTGACAGTTTCTCAGACTTGACCTGTTTGATGACCTTTACAGATTTAAGGAGTACCACCTGGGTATTTGACAAAAGACCTCTCTATTGGGCTTTGTCATGTTTTTTTCATGATCAACCTGTGGGTGTGGGTTTTGGAGTAGAAGACCACAGAGTTGAAGTGCCATTCTCATGGCATCATATCAAAGGTATATGCTAATTTTTTTAAAAGATTTTATCTATTTATTTATTTGACACAGGGCAAGAGAGTGTGCAAGCAGAGGGAGGAGCAGAGGGAGAAGGCAAGCAGACTTGGCACTCAGCATGGAGCCTGATGCAGGGCTTGATCCCCGGCCCCTGAGATCATGACCTGAGCGGAAGGCAAGAGTTGGATGCTTTACCGACTGAGCCACCCAGGCGCCCTGGGTGTGTGCTATTAATCTAACACTATTGGTGTTGACCTGACCACAAGGATGAGGTAATGCTTGCCAGGTATTTCCACTATAAAGTTCTCCCCTCCTCCCTTCCCTGCTACATTCTTAGAAGGAAGTCACTGTGTGACATCTATACTTAGGGGATGGAGAGTTATGCCCCACTTCCCGGGGGGAGGAGTGCCAAATAAGTTACTTGGAATTCTTTTGCCCTGAAGATTCGTCCCTTCTTCTCCATTTACTTATTTATTCAACCATTTATTTATTTATATTGATAAAAACTCATGAATTTTTATTTTATACTTTGGTTTATAAGCTAATACTATATTTATGTCATTGCTCAAATTGTTCCCACTTTGGCTCTTGGGAACTCTTTCAGGTCTTCCCTACGTCCCTTTGAGATACCCCCCCAGCACTGTGGAGTCCTTCTTTCTTGGAGGACTTCCTCATTTTCTATCACTACAAGATGCTGCAGGTTCATCTTGTATATTTCCTGCCCAGACCCAGAATCAGCCAGTTCTCCATGAGCCTCAATGTCCTTTTTTGGAGACTGGTATTAGGAAATCAAAATCTGGACCCGTGGTGTGCTCATTGCTACTGAGATGTCTTTGTTTCTACATCCTCTCAGCTGACAGAGCACGGAGTACTTTTATTCCTCCAACTTAAAAACAAAACTAACAAACAAACAAACAAACAAACAAAAAACACGTTTTTCTTAAGCTACAGAATGGCTGAAATAGTGCAATGAATAATTTTATGTGCTTTAGCTAGATCTTCCCCCCGAACCGTTTGAAAATAATTTGTAGACATCTTGACATTTTATCCCTAAATACCTTTTCATCCATCTCTTACACAAAGAACCAGTTCCCATGTAATACAACACAATGGCCACAGCTGAGGAAATATTAATTCAGTATTATTCAATTATATTCAGATATTCTTTATGGTCCCCCAAATATATTTTTTTAAACTTTAAAAATCCAGGGCACCTGGGTGGCTTAGTGGGTTGAGCCACTGCCTTTGGCTCAGGTCATGATCTCAGGGTCCTGGGATGGAGCCCTGCATTGGGCTCTCTGCTCAGTGGGGAGCCTGCTTCCTCGAGCTCCCCCCACCCACCATCTGCCTCTCTGCCTACTTGTGATCTCTTTCTCTGTCAAATAAATAAATAAAATCATTTAATAAAAAACTTTAAAAATCCAGGCTCCAATAAATATTTACACATTTTCTTAAGTTGTTTTGGCTCTTTATTCTCTGGATTAATTCTCTTTCTGTTTTTTCATTCTGTTGTGTTTTTTGTTGTTGTTGTTGTTGTTTTGTTTTGTTTTATTTTATTTTAAGAGTGTGGGTCAGTTGCCTTATCACTATCCCACATTCTGGATTTATCTTCAGGCTAGTGATCTTCAAGCTAAGTAAGGGTTTCTCAACCTCAGCATTGACATTTTGGACCAGATAATTCTTTGTTGTTGGGGCCAGTCCTGTGCATTATAGAAGGTTTAAAAACATCCTTGATGCTTGTAACTAGATGCAAGTAACAACGCCCCAGTCATGACGACCAAAAATGTCTCAAAACATTGACAAATGTCCCTGGGGTCATAGTCGCCTCCAGTTGAGAAGCATTGGATTAGACAAGGATACTAGGATACTAAGTAATGTTGTGTAATGTTGTCAAGGATACTAGGTAATGCTGTGTACTCCTTAATGTATCACAGCAGGAAATACATGGTATCGAGTTGGGTGGAACTTACCATACCAAGTATAATAACTTAAGTTGGTAACGAGCAAATCCCTCCATTGTAATTAACTATAGAAGTACTTGGAGTCTCTACAATCATCCTGTTCCATTTTTCATCTAATGATTTTAGCATCCACTGATGACTCTCTTTTGAGTCAATACACTAGGGGATGTAAAATGATAATTTTCTACTTATTTCCTTGCATACAAGCCAGCTGAAACTCTTGTAATGAGCCTTCCCCTTTATTTTCCCTAAATATTCCTTTCTGTCTTCTTTAAATATTATTTTGCTGCATAGATTATTTTATTAATTGAATTGTGATTCTTCATCATCCTTATGTTTTGATGATCCAATTATCCCAAATTGGCCAGTGGGAACCATTCACACTAATTACTCTGTCATTTCCTATGAATATGTAAACTAGTTACAATGATTCAAATGAAAACTCTGTACAAAGATATACCTAGAGTAGCTTCCCTTCCATCTCCTTCACTTCTTTCTGTATAGGTAATGTTTTCATTGGTATTCTGGTTTATTCTGTTTTCTTTTTTTATTAATTTTTTTTCAATTATTTATTTATTTGTCAGAGAGAGAGAGAGAGAGAGAGAGCGTACTAGCAGGGGTGTTGGCAGGCAGAGGGAGAAGCAGGCTCCCCGCTGAGCAAGGAGCCCAATGCCTGACTTGATCCCAGGATCCTGGGATCATGACCTGAGCCAAAGGCAGACGCCCAACCGACTGAGCCACCCAGGCATCTCTTTCTGGTTTATTCTTTCTGTATTTCTTATTCAAAAAGTAGTTAAAAATGTATATGAGCACACATCTATTCAAAAGATAGTATACTGTGTGTTTGTTTGTTTGTTTGTTTGTTTTTAAAGATTTTATTTATTTATTTGACAGACAGAGATCACAAGTAGGCTGAGAGGCAGGCAGAGAGAGGAGGAAGCAGGCTCCTCGCTGAGCAGAGCCCGACGCGGGGCTCGATCCCAGGACCCCGGGATCATGACCTGAGCTGAAGGCAGAGGCTTTAACCCACTGAGCCACCCAGGCGCCCCAATACTGTGTGTTTTTTGCATCTCGCCTTCCACTTAACAGTACCTAGTGAAATCACTATCAGTTCATATAGACCTTCTTTGCTCTTTCTACGGCCACACAGCCCTCCCTAGTGCCTGTGTACCTTACTTTATGCAACCGGCCCTCCATGCATGAGCATTTAGGATGTTTCAAATAGTTTACTATCACAGATGATGCCACAGAGAGTTACATTTGAATATCCTGTTCTGAATTTGTGGATGTGTATCCTCAGGGTAAATTCCCAGAAGAGATGCTGTAGGGAAAGGATAAATGCATAAGTTATTATGTTCTAGACTGCCAAATCTCCTGCCACAGTTGTTGTAATATTCTTCCTACCAGTAATAATCCAGAGCGTTTGTTTTCCTACAGCCTTGCCTGTATAAAGCATTGTAAGTTTAGGACTTTTTGCCAAGCTGACATGCAAGAAATGGTATGTCATGGTAGTTTTACTTTGCATTTCCTGTAAAATGAATGAGGTTAAGCATCTCTTTTTATGCTTAAGGGCAATTTGTTGCACATGATTTTTAAAACCTACTTCTTTCTCCTTCATTTCCTGGCTGTTACCCTAGATCAGGCTCCTGTGACTTACTACCCAGATTTCTGAAATAATCTTCTGCTGATTTCTCTGCCTACTGTCATTCTCCCTTTCAGTTATCCTGAACACAGTTAACACAGTTACCAAGTTAATCTTCTTAAAACACTTCTGCAAAACATTCTCTCTCTCTCTTTTTAAAGAACTTTTAATTAGTCCCTTTAGCCACAGAATAGTTTTAAACTCATTAATCCAGAATTCAAGATATGGTTTTCTACCACTTCTGTAAACTTCTCTTTGTTTATTCTTTTATATTTACTTAACAGTACCCCCCCACCCCGCCAACTTATCTCTGGAGTATATGTTCCAGGACTCCTGTGGATGCCTGAAACCATGGGTAAAACCAAACACAAGGTGTACTATGTTTTTTCCTAGATGTACATACTTAGAATAAAGTTTAATTTATAAATGAAGCATCATAAGAGATTAACACTAATAGTAGAATAGAATAATTATAATAATGTGCTATCATAGAAGTTATGTGAATGTGGTCTTTCTCTCTCTGAAAAATAGCTTATTGGTCCATACTCCCCCTTTCTATGATGATAAAGTATGTTGTGGTGAGATGAAGTGAGGAGAATGACAAAGGCATCGTGACGTAGCGTTAGGTGACCGCTGACCTTCTGGCAACACGTCAGAAGGGGGATCGTGCGCTTCTGGACCCCAGTTGACTGCAAAAAACTGAAACCATGTAATGTGAATCTGTGGCTGGGGGTGGTGAGCAACTATATTGTATTCCTTCTGCAAAATTGGTACATTCGGTGTCCTAAAGTCCATGGCAAAAATTCTACCCTCCAGACCTTTTTGCTGCTGCTTTCCAGTTTGAAATCACCTCTATAATGCAGCTCTGCCTTCTTAGCTGTTTAAATTCCATGCAAACTCCCACTCCCATCCTCTTGGAAGCCTTCCTTGACCACTTCAGGGCCCAGACATTCCCTCCTTTTCTAGATTCTATTGCTATGAATGTCTGTCCCCTTATTTGGCACTGAATTTTTATGAGCTTTATCTTGTAAAAAATATTTATTATTTAAGTATAGTTGATATACAGTGTTATATTAGTTGAGGGGCACAACACAGTGATTTAACGATTCTATACATTACACGATGCACACAATGATACAAAGGTGGTCACCATCTGTCCCTCTGCAGTGTTATTACAGTATGATTGACTATACTCTCTACTGTACGTTCTCTCTCTGTGACCTATTTATTGTAGAACTTCACCTGTTTTGCCTATTCCACAACCCTCTCCTCTCTGCCAACCACCGATTTGTTCTCTGTATTTATGAGTCTGTTTTTGTTTTGTTTTGTTTTTTAGATTCCATGTATAAGTAAAATCATATGGTATTTGTCTCTGACTTTTTTCACTTAGTGTCATATCCTCTAGGTCCATCTGTGTTGTCACAAATGGCAAAGGCTCATTTTTTATGGCTGTATAATACTCCTGCGCACCCGTGCGTGCGCACGTGTGTGTGTGTGTGTGTGTGTGTGTGTGTGTGTGTGTGTGTGTGTGTACGTACACCCTCTTTATCCATTCATCTACTGATGGACTTGGATGGCTTCCCTATTTTGGCTATAGTAAATAATACTGCAGTAAACATCAAGGTGCTTACATCTTTACATGTAGTGTTTTCATCTTCTTTGGATAAATAATAGTGGAATTACTGGATTGTATCCTAGTTCTGTTTTTAATTTTTAGAAGAAACTTCATACTGTTTTCCACACTGGCTCTACCAATTTACAGTCCTACCAACAGTGCACAGGGGTTCCTTTTTCTCCATATCCTCCTCGACATTTGTTACTTCTTGTCTTTCTGATTGTAGCCATTCTGACAGGTGTAAGATAATAGCTCCTTCTAGTTTTAATTTGCTTCTCTTTAATAATTAGTGATGGTGAGCATATTTTCATGTGTCTGTTTGCCATCTGTATGTCTTCTTAAGAAAAATGTCTATTCATGTCCTCTGGCCATTTTTTCAACTGGATTGTTTGAGGGTTTTTTGGGTGTTGAGTTGTATAAGTTCTTTATGTGTTTTAGATTTTAACACTTTATTGGATGTGTATGATTGGCAAATACCTTCTCCCATTCAGCAGGTTGCCTTTTCATTTTGTCGATGGCTTTCTTCGCTGTGCAAAACCTTTTTATTTTGGTGTAGTGCCAGTGGTTTATTTTTGCTTTTGTACCCCTTGCTTGAGGAGATATATCCATAAATATTTTGCTAAAGCTAGTGTCAAAAAGACTACTGCCTATATTTTCTTTTGGGAGTTTGATGGTTTCAGGTCTTTAATCCATTTGGAGTTTATTTTTATGTATAGTGTATGAAAGTGGGCCACTCTGATTTTTTGCATGGAGCTGTCTAGATCTCCTAGCACTGTTTGTTGAAGAGACTTCCTTATTGTGTATTTTTGCCTCCTTTGTCATAGACTAATTGCCTGTCTGGGCGTTGGTTTATTTCTGGGCTCTCTATTCTGTTCTGTTGCTCTCTGTGTGTCTTTTTGTGCCAATACCATACAGTTTTGATTATTATAGCTTTCTGATATATCTTGAGATCACAGAGCATGATACCTGCAGCTTTGTTTTCTCTCATGATTACTTTGGCTATTTGTGTTCTTTGGTGGTTCCATAGAAATTTTAGGATTATTTGTTTTAGTTTTACTAAAAATACTGTTGGTATTTTGAAAGGGATCTCACTCAATCTATAGAGTATTTTGTGTGGTATGGACATTTAACGATATTAAGTTTTCCAGTCCATGAGCATGGAATATCTTTCCATTTATTTACATTATCTTCACTTTATTTCATCACTGTCTTATAGTTTGCAGAGTACAGGTCTTTCACCTATTGGGTTAAATTTATTCCTAGGTTTTTAATTTTTTGATGCAGTCATAAATTGGATTATTTTCTTAAATTCTTTCTGCTATGTGTATAAAAATGCAACCCATATCTGTTTATCGATTTTATATCCTGCGTCTTTACTGAATTCATTTATTATATCAGTTTTTTGGTGGAGTCTTTAGAGTTTTGTATATATCTAGCATCATGTCCTCTGCAAATAGTGATGGTTTTACATCTTCATTTCTGATTTGGATACATTTTATTTCTTTTTCTTTCCTATCTGTTGAGGCTAGGATTTCCAGTACTATGTTGAAGAAAAGTGTTAAGAGTAGACATTCTTTTATTGTTCTTGATGTTAGAGGAAAAGCTTTCAGTTTTCACCATTGAGTATGATATTAGCTGTGGGTTTTTCATATATGGCCTTTATTATGTTGAAGTATGTTCCCTATAAACCCATTCTGTTGAGAGTTTTTATCACAAATGAATGTTGAATTTTGTCTCATACTTTTTCTTATCTCTTGAGATGATCATATGTTTTTTAATCTTTTACTTTGTTAATGTGATTATCAAGTTGATTGATTTATGAATATTGAACTATTCTTGTATTCTCAGAATAAATCCCACTTGATCCTTTGAAAATATTGTTGAGTTCAGGGGCGCCTGGGTGGCTCAGCGGGTTAAGCCTCTGCCTTCGGCTCAGGTCATGATCTTGGGTCCTGGGATCGAGCCCCACATCGGACTCTCTGCTCAGCAGGGAGCCTGCTTCCCCCCACCCTGTCTGCCTGCCTCTCTGCCTACTTGTGATTTCTGCCTGTCAAATAAATAAAATAAAATAAAGGAAAATATTGTTGAGTTCAGTTTGCTACAACTTCATTGAGGACTTCTGTAGCTATGTTTATTAGGGATAATGACCTATAGCTTTCTTTTTTTGCTTTTTGTAGTTTCTTGTCTGGTTTGGGTATTAGGGCAATGCTGGTCTCATAGAATGAATTTGGGAGCTTTCCTTCCTCTTCTGTTTTTGGAACAGTTTGATCCTTATAGCCTTTTTCTTGTATTACAAGCACTTAAAAATTTTAAATTTTGTATATTTTCCCCCAAGAGTAGGGACTAAAGCCATTTAAATGGGTGAAAATGAAGGGATTTTTATCACCTACTTCTAAGCCAAAATAAAGGCACACTGATGTCTTTTTTATTGACAAGGTAAGGAAGCAAACAGATCTTAGTGACTGGATTAAAATCAATTATTAAGTCAGAGGGTTATAAGTATGGGCCCCAAATCTTAGGTTATAATCAAGTTATAATCAAGTGTCATACCTATTACTAACAAAAAAAAAACACACCTTAAGATATTAAGTAAAAATGACTCCTTTTACTTATTCTCTCAATTAATGAAGAAATATAATTTAGAAAACTTTGATTTATCTTAAAATTTCCATTGACGATACTAGCTAGAAAGCCAGAATTTCTCATCCAATCATCTCGGAGCATGATGGTGTTATATAAAATGCTCTCTTTGTTTTCAGCCTAATCAAGGTGAGAAGTCTAAGGGAGAACAGATTGGTGGTTGCCAGAAGCAGAGGGTGAAGGGTGTCAAAAGGTACAAACTTCTACTTATAAAATAAATAAATCCTGGGATGTAATGTGTAGCACGATGACTATAGTTAATAACAGTGCACTGTATATTGAGAGTTGTTAAGACGGTAGATTGTAAAAATTCTCATCACAAAAAAAAGTCTGTAACTCTAAGGTGACAACTATTAACTAGACTTATTGCGGTGATCACTGCACATGTAAATAAATTTTGAATCATTATTTGTACACCTGAAATGAATACAATTTTCTATGTCAATTATATCTCAAAAAAGAAGAGAAATCCAACCCCGTAATAATAAAAACACTCCTGTTTTATTCTAGAATAGCAAATTCAGTATTTTCCCCAAAATACAACAGCCACTTTTGATCAAATTTCCTTTTTTCTTCTCTTTCTGGTAATCTTCCCTTGAAATAATAAATATCTCCACCCAGGAACTAGACAAGATCAGAGTCAATCTGGAATTTGAGTTCTTTTATATTGGGTGTTAAAAATCTTAATCTATAGTTGCACCAAAGATCTGAAAAAGAATAAAAAACTCAGAAAAAAAATTCCACCATCTCCAACAACTCACCTTTACATGATATAGAAGAAATGTCTCAAAGTAACTGATTTTACTTTTCTATAACTCTTCTAGAGATTGTCTAGCTCAGGTTCAAAGATGAATCTACATTATTAAAGTGGAAGAAAACGGAGCTCTTTCTTTCTAAAAGATGGTATACCTTCTCACAAGAAGACTCTTGGGAAAATCTAAGGTAAATTATTCATATCTTTTAAAATTTATATTTGTATCTTAAAATAATGAAATTTGATAAGCCATGTCCCCTTCAAATCTCCCTTATAGTTCTAATGTTTTATGAAAAATGATTTATTTCTTTATCATATGATTTATTTCCCCTTCTTGGCCCACAAACAAAGTTTGAATAGAGAAAACCTCATTTCTAGATCCCTGGATATCCTGAGCCATGCATCTCCTACTTTAAGTTTTGGCAACTCTCAAATTCAGTTCAACAAACATTATACATGATAAATTTATTGTACCTTTATTATATCCTAGGCCTGCTGCTAGCTCTTTTCGTAGCACAGTGTATAAGTCATAGAGCTTATGCTAAGTAGTTTAGTGAGGCAGAAAGGTATGTATGCACCAAATATTATACAGATCAGCTGTAAAAAATATTATTGCTGGCCTAGAAACAAGGGGAAGCAAGAAAAGAGATTTAACTCAGGTACAAAAGTGACAAAGACTCTGCAAATAAGGTGATAATTGAATTCAGCCAGGGCAACCTCAAAATTCACAAGGTCCAATGTATAGAGACTTCATAAGAGAAAATTTCTAATTTAAGATGAGAATTTAGCAGCATTTAGAATGTACTAGGCACTCTCCTGTGATCCCACAGAACACTGTACCTCTCTCTATTCTGGCAGCTTGCCTTGTAAAAGATTTAGTTCCAGGTAAGTTACATGGACCAGCCAGAGGGGGCCTTACAGTGGGATCACAACCATCTCAATTCTGAATTCCCGGTGCCACAGGGAGCACTCAACACATTGTAAACCATTAAATTTCTGTAAAAGAGTAAATGAACTAAATGTTTCAGTAGCACTTTGCAGAGTGAACCAAACTTTCTAACTTACCTCTTTTTGCAAGTTGATTCTTTTGGATTTTAAGTCCCCAAGTGGCCTACGTCTAATAAGGATTTTATTTTCCAGTGGCTGAACTTGGTCTTGTCTGGAGCTACATCAGCTAAGGGAAGGGTGGGCATTTTGTAGGCCCCTAGTGACCATGGTTGTCACTGTTTCCCGGTTTGGGGATTTTACAGATAGGCGCACGTGCGCGCGCGCGCGCGCACACACACACACACACACACACACACACACACACACACACACA
>NW_019154117.1:16591817-16603953 GCF_002288905.1 Enhydra lutris kenyoni | reverse complement strand
CACACACACACACACACACACACACACACACACACACACACACAATCACACCCCTCTCTGTGATACACAAAGATGCTGGCATGTTCACACAACATATAATAACAACAAAGGTGCAAAAGGAAACCACAAAAATTAGCTGGAATATGAAATCTAGTGGAGGAATATAGTTTGGAATAGGCAAAATGGGAACTCAAGATAGTCAGGACATTTATCCTTGCTCCCTGCAAGGAAGACCACCTCCTGTCACTTCACAAGATAACTCTGGAATTTGCTTATCTTTTCAATTTTAGTACTTTTATTACGTCTGTTTAGGTTTATTTTTGCTTCCCAGAAACTTAGCACTTTTGTCTTTAAATCTCTTACTCTAATTGTTAACCCCTTCCTAAGTGTGATTTCATTATTAGATTTTATTTTCCAATAACATATGCCCCACTTCATAATGGAAAGTAGTGGGAGAATGGCATTCAAGTTCCTAAAACCTCTGTTTCATTATGATATTATAAAAATGCATCATTTCCATTGAGGGCAGAGAGAATCTGTGACAGCCATCAGATAAATTATAATTCATGTATAATATTTAAGAATTCAAGGAAATCCTTTAGGTAAAGTTGGTAAAAAGTCTACTTAATCCTGGCACAGCCTGACCTCTTGCAACCTCATGAGTGTTTGCTGAAGCCTTGGCTTCACGAGGCACCTTATTAGAAAGGTAATTCTCAGGCCCGACCCAGACCTGTGAATCAGAACTTGCATTTTGACAAATCCCCCGTGGGATTTGTGTGCACATTAAAGTTTTAGAAGGAGGAGTTATCCAGTCCTAGAGAAACTCCATGAACAGAAATTACTCTCTTTAATTTAGCTTGGGTTTCCTCCCAAAGATCTACAGACCCAAGCATTAATAATTTTCAGTATCTTGACTAAATTTACATTAAGATACATTCCTGGAATTTGGTGGCCTCCCTATATTTCATTTTATATCCATTACAATGGTTCTGTGTTGTCCAGACTGTCCGTCTCCTCCTTGCCACAGGAAAACCAGGCATGCATGGGGAGAAAGGGATCAGCGATTTGAATTAGAGAATGATATGGAAGACTGACGAGGACTGTTCATTGTATGGAGGGATTTCAACTCAGTCACCACATTGCTTTCTTCTCAAAGAGTTGTCTTAGGCTTCAGCCAATGGAGTCATTTCTGCAAAGGAAAACCCCCAAACTTGGGGGTTTGTGAATAACATGCCAAATAAATTAGATTAATTAGGCATTTCTTTGCTTGAGTTTCTTTCTCCCACCATGGTTCATCTCTTTATTTGTGACTCTGAGAAGCCAAGGAGAGGCCACATCCTCTGTAACTGGAAACATGGTTGCTGAAGGTATCCCTTGCCAGACAGCTAACCACCAGAGGAAAAGATGCCTCTCCTTTCCTTAAACTTGGGTTTACTGGTGGTAACAATGACATTCCTGCTGAAAAAATTAAGAGGTGTGGGAAAAAAGAGAAAAAAAAAACTATGTCAGCTCTTAAGGTAACAAAAAAAATGTGGCATACCCAAGCTGCATCCCAGACATCCTTCTTCACAAGGCACGCATTCTTCATAGTCTGGGTCTTGAACTTCACCTATACAGGAAGAGTGAGAAATAACGGTTCATTTTTGCTGAGTGGAGATGCGTTCATTGCTATGAAAATACGTTGGCGTGTAACTTGTTTTCTGCCCTTTCCTTTTCTCAGAGACAACAAATTTTAATTCTTTTAGCTGTTTCTTTGTTTTTAACCTCCAAATGTCTAAATGACATAATTATGATGCTACCTACCTCTTGATTTTATTCTTAGGCATTACCTGTAGTGGCAAAGACTAGCTTTGTTTCACCACCATTCCAACAGACATAGACATACTTTCCATCCTCCCAAATGATAAATTTTGTTGGATTAATATTCAGTATTTATAGTGTTTGTAATATTTATAGTATGATTATACTATTATTCATATTTTTAATGATATTTGGGCTCTTGTATACCTTTTTGTTTTCTCTTATGCTGCTATTTTTCTAGCTTCCTTATTTATTTTTACAGAATCTGTCCTTAATTCATCCTCAACTGTTCAAGTAGAAATCTCCCAGCTCTTGCATTAGTTTATTTTGTTTTTTTTTAATTTTTTTTTATTGTGTTATGTTAGTCACTAGATAGCATTAGTTCTTGATGTAGTGTTCCAAGATTCATTGTTTATGTATAACACCCAGTACTCCATGCAGTATGTGTCCTCCTTAATACTCACCACCAGGCTCACCTGTCTCCCCACCTCCTCCCCTCTTAAACCCTCAGTTTGTTTCTCAAGAGTCCACAGTCTCTCATGGTTCGTCTCCCTCTTTAATCGCCCCCACTTCACTTTTCATTTCCTTCTCCTCATGTCCTTCATGTTATTCCCTATGTTCCATAAGTAAGTGAAACATACGATAATTGACTCTCTCTGCTTGACTTATTTCACTCAGCAAAATCTCTTCCAGTCTCGTCCATGCTGATACAAAAGTTGGGTATTCATCCTTTCTGATGGAGCATAATACTCCATTGTATATATGGACCACATCTTCTTTATCCATTCGTCTGTTGAAGGGCATCTTGGCTCTTTCCACAGTTTGGCGACCGTGGCCATTGCTGCTATGAACATTGGGGTACATATGGCCCTTCTTTTCACTCCATCTGTATCTTTGGGGTAAATACCCAGTAGTGCAATTGCCAGGTCATAGGATAGCTCTATTTTTAATTTTTTGAGGATTCTCCACACTGTTTTCCAAAATGACTGCACCAACTTGCATTCCCACCAACAGTGTAAGAGGGTTCCCCTTTCTCCACATCCTCTCCAACACTTGTTGTTTCTTGCCTTGTTAATCTTTGTGATTCTAACTGGTGTAAGAATCAAATAATAAATAACAAATAATAATGTAAATAATAAATCAAATTTATTTTGATTTGAATTTCCTAGATGGCTAATGATGATTAACATTTTTTCATGTGTCTGCTAGCCATTTGTATGTCTTCTTTGGAGAAGTGTCTGTTCATGTCTTCTGCCCATTTTTTGACTTGATTATTTTGTTTCTGGGTGTTGAGTTTGAGAAGTTCTTTACAGATCTTGGATATCAGCCGTTTGGCTGTAGTGTCATTTGCGAATATCTTCTCCCATCCCATGGGTTGCCTTTTTGTTTTGTTCACTGTTTCCTTTGTATTTGTATCTTTTTACTGTCATCCTGAGGATTCCTTTCATCCCTCTCTTCCTTTGATGCCCCATTTTCTGGACCTTATATTTTCTAATTTCTTGTTCTATTTTTTGGTGGAACGTACCCTTTACAAGTAATTTTCCCAAGAGAGGATGCATGGGAGGTAAAGTTTTGGAAAACTTGCATGATTGAAAATACTCTTTTTTTACCCCTCACACATGACTCATGGCTTGACTGAATTTAGGATTGAAAAGAGAAATGATTTCTTTTCTTAAAAGTTTGAAGTTTTTGTCCCATTTTTATGTTTTAGTTTCCAGTATTGTTGAGAAGTTGTCATTCTGATAGCCAATCCTTCTTGTATGACCTGCTTTTTTACTCATAGGAGTTTTTAGGGTTTTCCTTTTGCCAAAAAAAGAAATCTATTTTCCAAATTCTTAAAATTGTGTGCCTTGGTGTGTGTCTTTTTAAAATCCGTTAGGCTGTATATGCAGAAGGCTTGTTCAATCTGGAAATTCATGCCTTTCAGTTCTGGGGTAATTTTCTGAATTATTTCTTTGTTAATGTTCTCTATTCTGTTTTTGCTGTTTACTCTTTAAAAACCTGTATTATTTGAATTCCTGGGTTGACCCTGAATTTTTCTTCCCTCTTCTCCATTTTCTACTTTTATTTTTTATTTTAGTTCTACTGTCTCAGTGATTTTAAAGTTTTTTAAAAATATTTTTTCCCCTCTTCATTTCCATTCTTCTATAATTGATTTTTGAAAATTTTTTGAAAAAATTTTTAAAAAGATTTTACTTATTCAGTTGAGAGAGAGAGAACAAGCAGGGGTGGGGCAGAGGTACAGGGAGTGAGAGAGAGAAGCAGATTCCCCACTGAGCAGGGAGCCTGATGGAGGGTTTGATCCCAGGACCTGGAGATTGTGACCCGAGCTGAAGGCAGATGCCTAACTGACTGAGCTACCCAGGTGCCCCACTATAGTTGCTTTTAAAGATTTATTTATTTGAGACAGAGAGAGCCCCCCACCCCCGCCACTCATCTGTATGCATAAATTGGGGGAGAGCAGAGGGAGAGAATCTCAGACTCTCCACTGAGCATGAAGCCCAGTGTGGGGCTTGATCTCATTATCCATGAGATCATGACTTGAACCAAAACCTACAGTCTGATGCCTAATCACCTGAGCCACCCAGGTGTCCCCCCCTTTCTTCTATAATTAAAAAAAAAATTTCCAAGATCACATTTTTATTTTCTGAGTATTTCTTAATGTATTTTTTAAATTATGTGTTTCAGGTATACAGTATAATTTGATATCTGTATATACCACAAAGTGATCACCCTCAAAATCCAGTTACCATCCATCACCCTATAGTTGACCCCCTTCAGCCCTTTCTCCCAGCCCACACCCTCTTCTCTCTGGTAACCATTAGTCTGTTCTCTGTATCTATCAGTTTTGTTTTGTTTCTTAGATTCTACATATGAGTGAAATCATATGGTATTTGTCTTTCTCCTGATTTATTCCACTAGCGTAATACCCTCATGGCCCATCCATATTGTAAATGGCAACATTTTATTCTTTTTTTTTAATGGTTCAACTTTATCCATTCATCTACTGGTGAACATTTAGCTATTTTCAGGTTTTTGGCTATTGTAAATGCCATAATGAACACCGGGATGAGTATATCTTTTCAAATTTGTGTTTTCTTGTTTTTTGGATAAAAACCCAGTAGTGTTGTAACTGGATCATGTGGTAGTTTTATTCTTAATTTTTTGAGGAATATTCATATGTTTTCCACAGGGACTACATCAAATTACACTCCCACTAACAGTGTATGAGGGTTTCCTCTTCTTTGCATTCTCTCTAACACTTGTGATTTCTTGTCTTTTGATAATAGCCATTCTAATGGGTATTAGGTGGTATCTCATTGTGGTTTTGATTTGTGTTTCCCTAAAAACTAGTGATGCTGAACATCTTTTCATGTGCTCATTAGCCATCAGTTTGTCTTCTTTAGATGAGTCTTTAGTCCATTTTTAGTTAATTTTTGTGTATGGTACAATGAAGTGGTCCACATTCATTCTTTTGCATGTAGTTCACCAGTTCTCTTGGCACCATTTATCGAAAAGATTCTCTTCTCCTTTGTATGTTCTTGGTTCTTTCTTCGTAATCAATTGTCCATATATGCATGGGTCTATTTCTGGGCTCTCAGTTCTGTTCTATCAACTTACATGTCTATTTTCTTTTTCTTTTTTTGGTGTGTCAGCACCATATTGTTTTGAATACTATAGCTTTGTAGTTTGAAGTAAGGGAACATGATATCTCCAGCTTGTTCTTCTTTCTCAAGATAGCTCTAGCTATATAGTATCTTTTGAATGGTGAATTTAGTCCATTTACATATAAAGTAATTATTGGTAAGTATATACTTACTGTCATTTTGATAATTGTCTCCTGGCTGTTTTTGAAGTTCCTCTCTGTTTCTTTTTTCCCTCCCTTCCCTTGTGGTCTGGTGGCCTTCTTTAGTGTTATGTTTAGATTCCTTCCTCATTTTCTTTTGAATATTTACTATGGTTTTTTTCCTTTGTGGTTACCATGAGGTCCACATATAATATCCCATGTATATAAGAGGTTTTTTAAAGTTGACAGCATCTTAATTTTGAACACATTCCAAATCTCCACATTTTATAATTTCAATGACATATATTACATCTTTTAATTTTATGCATCCATAATTATTTTAATTTTAATTAATTTTACTATTTTTGTATTTTAACCTTAAATTTGCTTTGTAAGTGATAGATTCACTCTTCACTACCTTTATCATGTATTTACCTTTTCCAGTAAGAGTAATACTTTCATATGTTTTCATATTATTAGTGTTTTTTCTTTTTAGTTTAGAGAAATCTCCTTACCGTTTCTTGTAAAGCTGTTTTAGTGGTAATGATCTCCTTTAGATTTTGCTTATCTGGAAAACTCCTAACCTCTCCTTTATTCTGAATGATAACCTTTGCAAGTAGATAATTTTTGGTTGGAAATTTTTTTCTTTCACCACTTTGAATCTGCTACTCCCTTCTGGCCTATAAAATTTCTGCTGACAAACTTTCTAATAGGCATATGAGTTTTCTTTGTACATTAAATAAATTGTTTTTCTGCACCTCTTTTTAGATTCTCTCTCTTAACTCTTACCATTTTAATTATGTATCTTGGTGTGGTTCTCTTTGGGTTCATCTTATTTGGAATTCTCTGGGATTCCTGGGCCTAGATGTCTGTTTTCTTCCCCAGGTTAGAGAAGTTTCTAACCATTATTTCTTTGAATATTTTTTCTGTGTCATCTTGTGTCTCTCTCTCTTTTTAAAAAGGATTTTTATTTATTTTAGAGAGAGAGAGTGCAAGTGAGTTGGGAGAGGAGCAAAGAGGGAGAAGGAGAGAGAATCTGAAGCAGACTCCCCACTCATCACAGAGCCTGATCTCATGACTGTGAGATCATGACCTCAGCCAAAACCAAGAGTTCGGTGCTTAACTAACTGAGTCACCTAGGTTCCCCTTGATGTGTCTCTTTTATCTTTAGTTTTAGAGGTGCTGTTTATCTAGTTCTCAGGTCCTTTTTGGAGGAAACTTATTATGCATGTAGCCATAAAATTATAGTGTCTGTAGAGAGAGATGAGTTCAAAGTCTTTTTACACTCCCACCCTGAATCCCCCTTCTAATCTCTTTCCATTAATTTAATAGATTGGATCAGATTGATTGGTACAAACAGAGTAAGTTGGGCTATATGCCATGCAACTAGTTTTGACATCAAGAAGTTCCATTTCTGGGAATATGGAATTGGGTATATAAGTGAACAGACTCTGTCTTATTAAATCTGCCTTCCCAAATTATTTTTTCAAGATTTAAATCCTATACTACATTAGTGAACATAAAGCAGAAAAAGGAATGAATGTCTTAATTATTCTAGAAACATCTTGGAGCTCTTTTTAGCACCAGACCAGGCATAATTCTTATACAGAGCAGAGAAAATCTGTAGCATTCTTACATGGAAAAGAATAAAAAATTTAAGTCCTATTTTTTAATCTTCTTCCCATGTAAGATATGAAATTGGGCCGTAGCAATAACACATATGATTTATAGGACATTTCATATTTTCAAGTAGCTTTAGGTAAGTTTATTCTCTTCGGCTTCTCACAGCAACCATCTCGGTGCAATGTTCACCCTTTCCCACACGAAGAATAAAAGGCATAGAGAAATTAGACTCATTTTGCGCAGGGTCTCATAACTAGTAATAGGAAAGGACAAAATTTTTGGTCAGGACCTTCAAATTCTGATTTGATTTTCTCTCCATTATACCCCACCCACAAACCCTTGATTCAATATCCATGTCTCTGTGATCAGCTGCATTACTGTGTCTCTGGAATGTGTCTGAAGAGACCCAGAGAAAGGTGTGTGGAGGAAGAGGGAGGAGCAGCCATCAGTGTCCCCACTGGACATAGAGTCACACAAAGTCATCCCAGGTGCCAACATTAAAGCCAGGAGGTCAATTCAAATCTCAGAGCCATCCAGAGGTAGAGCTCCTCATTCTGCCTCCTGGTATAAGACTGGCCCAGAGCAGCCTTACCTTGTCCACACTCCAACTTCTGGCAGGTGTGGTTGCTGGGCACTATGAAGTAGCCATCCATGCATCGTGTGCAGATGTGTGCACTGTGACAAAGTTCACAGTTGTCTGAGCAGGGCAGGCAGGTGTGCCCCTCGGCGGGATAGTGGCCTGCTGGGCAGCTCTCCCAACACTCCCCCTGATAAAGGAAGCGCTCCTGGCCATGCTTATCTGAACAGATGGAGGGGCAACAAAAAAGAAAAATGTACAAAATTAACTGTGAAACTAATGTAACCTAAGATTAAAATTTTTTTAAAAATATTTATTTATTTGACAGACAGAGATCACAAGTAGGCAGAGAGGCAGGCAGAGAGAGAGGGGGAAGCAGGCTTCCTGCTGAACTAAGAGCCTGATGTGGGGCTTGATTCTAGGACCCTGAGATCATGACCTGAGCTGAAGGCAGAGGCTTAACCCACTGAGCTACCCAGGCACCCAAAAAAATTTTTTTTTAAAGATTTTATTTATTTATTTGACAGAGATCACAGGTAGACAGAGAGAGGGGAAGGGAAGCAGGCCCCCTGCTGAGCAGAGAGCCTGATGCGGGGCTCGATCCCAGGACCCTGGGATCATGACCTGAGCTGAAGGCAGGGGCTTTAACCCACTGAGCCACCTGAGTGCCCCATTTTAAAAGAAAGATGTAACTGAGTATTTTGGCTGCTAGGGGACCAGGAGTATAAGAATGCATTTAATGAAAAGTTCAAGATCTATATGCTTATGGTCGAGAAGTTTTCATTGCAGGGAATAATTTTTGAGTATTTTGTACATTTGAGTGAGTCGGAACTACCATCTAGGATGTCATTGCAAAAGCAGAAGCCACACGCTGTGAGTAACTATGAATCAGAAAGTGTTTAACTTTCCCAAGGGCTCCTTTTGGTTTCTGTGGAGGGTCTCAGACTTGGGAGCTATGGGGATCCTATGAGAATAAACAAATGCTTCCTGATAGAACGGTTTCTGTGAGAGTCCCGACTTTTAGAATGATTTTGAATTCAGTTATCAAAATCACACACTCGTATTAACTGTCCAAAAGTCTGAATTTTTGCATGGCTGCCAGTTCCTACGATGACAGCGTAGGAGGACAGTCACCTTTTTGACTCCTTAAATGGATTTTTGGGAGTCCTGAGCTTCTGTCAACATTGGAGTCTACATGGAAAGAATTAGCAGTATGTCTAATACGAGACTACGGGAAGTTGCTTTTGGAGGGAATAGAAAATTAGAACCAATTATAAACTCACACTGAATGACAAAGGGTTAGAATCAGTTTATATACACATAAAACAAGATGAACTAAATGTGCCTGGAGGTCCCCTGCCCTCGCCCTCCTGGAGTTTTTGTTTATGCTGAGTGTGTGTAGGGATCTGTCTTCTCTGGATTAAGTCCCCCATATGCTCCTGCTTCTGCAGAACAGCTGACCTGTGTTTCCCAAAATAACCGGGGTTAGTGTTCACTTGTGATATTCTACGTGGAGATCCAGAACCATTGACCTTCAAGGTGCAAGGCTGCTGAATCTGTGGATAGAGATATCACTCACCCCATGTTGCAAGAGCAGAATCTTAACATCAGTGTAATAGTCCTTGCCAGCATTCAAGTATTTCTGTGTCCCTAACCTGGCACTCTCAAATGATCTAACCTGGTGTTTTGTCCTTAACTAAATCCCTAGTTCAAATCCAGTTTAAAAATCACACCCTTGGATTATGAGCCCTGAAGCTACCTCTTTAGTGTTTGTGATTTCCAACCGGAAGTCTGCTGGTTCCCATGGGACAAAGGCAATAAAGAGGACTTCCCTGGGGAAGTGCAACAAAGTGTCAGCCCTCTCCAAGTTTGAGTTGGAAGAACATTCTCCTCTAAGGGAAGAAGAGTGTTTGGGAGGATGTCATGTGCATTTGGGGATTAATAGGGAGCCCAAACCCCTGACCTGGTAGAATGTGGAATCTTGACACCACAAAAGGGCGAACATTCCAAGCTATGTTCTTCTCAGACACCTTATGAAACCCTAGCAAACCCCATTTCCACCAAGACTCATTCAGAAAAGATCCTGTTTTTCAGAAGGCCGTACTTCTGAGATATAGTTAGGAAGATCTGAGGAGAACAGTGAGAAGTTATTCCCTCCTCCATTCAGCCATTGCTGTAGGGTGTAGACGTATCCCCTACACCCTCACATGACATCACCTCAGGATCCAGAGGCTTGGGGACAGCCTGGCATATACCAAGTTCTAAATACTTATTTGTTGTAGGAATGATCGAATAGCTAAGTGCATTAATATTTAGCAATATTCCCATTTTTCTAATGTAACCGACTGGATCAATAATCTAAAAATAAAAACTAACAGTGATGAGTTTCAATACCAGAGGAAATGTTCTCCAATCCCATTTGTATTGTTCAGACATGGCTTTGTTATTTGAACCACTTTGGGTATTGCCATTTGAGTTAAAAAAAAAAAAAAAAAACAGATTTGGATGGTCTTGGTATTTAAAATACACGGACCCTGTAAAGGAGTTAACTTAGATGCCTTGATCATGGGCAGATTTTCCCACAGGTTTGGTCTAGAATTACCCCAAGATGTGCTCAAATTTCTAATAGCCTGGGTAGTATGGCAGCTCACTTAGTTTTCACTGGTAATTTGATGTCCCACGGATTTAAATTACCATGCATACATTTTTGGCTACTTGACTAGAGTCTCAGAATTTAAATTATTGTGACAATATGTAGGAGAAGCTGGTTCTAGTAACAGAAGGGCTGATATTTTTGTTAGGTGCAAACCTTTCATGTGATAATATGAGACAAGAGTGAAAGTGCAAGAAACTCCGAGATCGGCTTTCTTTTATACTTAAGAGCAATTAGCTGTTTCCAGAGCAGCTAATTTCATTGGAAGAAAATGTGGACTCATGTGAAGACGACTGAGGGAACCCCTGGGTGGCTCAGTCAGTTAAGTGTTCACCTTCAACTCAGGTCATTATCCAGGGTCCTGGGATTGAGTTTCACGATGCACTCCCTGCTCAGCGGGGCATCTGTTTCTCCCTCCTCTCTGCACCTACCCCTGCTCATGCTCGCTCTCTCTCTCAAAGAAATAAATAAAATCATAATCTTAAAAAAAAAAAAGGCTGAGAGATTCTGAAAATAAACTTTATAAAGTTTACTTCAATATTTTTCTTACTGTAGCTGTTGTGTGATTGGTCGAATTTAGTTTTGGGTTCAATTTCATAGAGGACAAATCTGGACAAGAACGTTAGAGGGAATCTTCACTCCCAGGGCTGGAGGTCTGTATTTCCAAAAAGGATTCAGACCTAAATCTTAACAAAATTACGATTAACCAAAGGCGAAATTTCTGTGAACTCCTGGGAGGCACTCGTGCGTAGGCTGGGCACCCTGTAGCCAGAGGATTTCAGCCTTTTAATTTTTTTTAACAATTTTATTTATGTATTTATCTGAAAGAAAGAGAGAGAGAGAGAGAGCAAGGGGAGGAGCAGAGAGGGAGGGAGAGAAAGGGGGGAAGAATTTCAAGCAGACTCTGTGCCCAACGTGGAGCTTGTCACAGAGCTTGAGCCCACAACTCCCCGAGATCATGACCTGAGCCAAAACCAAGAGTTGGAGGCCCAACTGACTGAGCCACCTAAGCGTCCCTCAGTATCAAAGCCTGTTGATATGGAACTGCCTCAGGTCAGGGATCCCTTGTCTTTACCACTGTTTCCCGTATTGGCCGTGCTCAGATATGTCCTAGGGACAACATGCTCTGCAGAGGAGGGAAATCAGAGCCCACTCAACAATGCCCCCTCTGGCAAGGCTTTCCCGCTCACTAGAGCTGAAGGTGATGTTTCTTCTCTGACTTGTGGTAGGATTCCTTCCTTCCTTTGGTCTTTAATATTTTCTTGTGTTTATAATCCATTATTAGCACAGATCCCTCTGTTAGGCTGTCAACTCCTTGAAGGCAAGCATCATACAATCATTTATTGTCTTGTCCCATGACCACTATGTGTAGTAACTTCCACAGGTGAACTTTTATTAAGATAGGGAGTAAACATAGACTTTTAAACAAAAAATAGAGAAGTGTCAAAGCATCTTTTGTGTGGATTGGCCCAAGTAACTGTAGGATGCGTAGAACATTCTAGACATTTGTTCAGTATTCAAGGGAATCCTTAATTTTGGACTATGTATGAAGAGTCAGTGTGTTTTTAATGTGAAGGGGAATTTTTTAGATGCTGTCTTGCCTATGTGTCACCCCCAGCCCCATTTTTTTTTAAATTAACAAGGAGAGACTCAAAGAGGTGAAGAAATGTCTTCTAGTTCATTAGTCACAAAGCAG